>NC_051183.1:44298828-44398827 GCF_013339695.2 Rhipicephalus sanguineus | reverse complement strand
AAAACGCATATTTCCATTATTTATTTTCGGTAAAACACCATATATCATAAAAATTTGGGGAAGGCGCGGGCCCCCCGCCCGCCCCCCTCCCCTGGCTACGGGCCTGCGGCCATGTAATGTTTGCATTTTCGATAGTCCATTTTTGCGTGTTTACGCCCCCATTTAACATTTCTACATGTCACTGTACGTCCTAGACCACGCGGTCACCCTTAGCGTCGCGCCTTTCGATACGATGAGCGAGCATTTAGCGCTTTCGCATTTAGCATTTTCGCAATTGGCGTCGATATCATCAAATGTTATTATTAGACTGGCCTCACCACTTTTAGAAGAAACGAACACGTGAACTTACCTCTTTGGATTTCGGGTTTCCCTGTCGACGATCCATGTCGTGTTGGTTTTCCTACTGTAGCTGGCGATCCACTCGTGCGCGTCGCCGTCCGTGCACAGGTCGACGCGGAGGCACTTCACGTTTGATGGGCAGTTAGAACTTGCGTCTAACTCACGCGTGCTCATCAAAACCTGTTCGATGTTACATGGGCTATGAGATCTGGCGCTTATTTCGCACGTAGGCGTACTCGTGTCCAACATGTCACTCGGAAGCACGTTTATTGAAACCCGCTCAACGTGAGATGGGCAAGCGGAACTCGGAACAGGCGCGCGTACTTGAGCGTCCGCCATGTGCGTGGCGCGAATCTGCCGCGTGGCTAGGAGGAGGGTGCTTCCGTACGATGGAACAGCCGTGAACACTACTCCGTGCGTGCGTGCGTGCGTACGTAAACGCTCTCGCGTGCCCAGCCACGGGACCCTAAGAGGAGAACCAATAGCGCGCAAGCGGTTGCGGAGGAGCCGCTGGCGTCCTCCTCGCTCTCTCTTTTTTCTCTCTCGCGTGCGCTGCCGCGCCAGGAAATCATAACACGCGCCCCGGACGCCGTTTCGGCGCCACGCAGCAGGCCGCACCTGTTTTTTTTTTTTTTTTATGTAGCGGCCGTGGTAGTGGGCTCTTCGATGATTCGCAAAGGAACAATTATGGCGTAGTGGCATTTAACAACTGTACTTGCAGTAGGCATTCTAGGATACTTTGAAACGGCCAATGTTACGCGCACAGTCGTTCGTTTCCTTACGGTACGGTTGAGGCATGCACCGAGAAGCGAAGCTAGGCTAGCAATAGAGAATGCGATGCGCACGAGGCCCGAATTACGCTATCGCGTCCTACTATTAAAGGCGAAGCTCAAACATCCTCCAAGTTTCGAGTATTCGCGCCAGCACCTAATAAAGAGAAACTTTAGTAAGAACAATAATGTTGTGCGTTGAATGTGCGCATACTTCAGAACCCGAGAATTGTTGAAGGTGTGCAGTTGGGACCCATGGCAGTACTAGTGAAGCATATGTTACAATCAATACTCTCGGGAGTGACACTTTCAGGCCACTAAACGGGCCAAACCGTCTAGGATGATTCGTCAAATTCAATAAAATCTAATAAAACACAAGAACTGCTCAACAGGCAATAGACATAATGCCGTTCTTAAATTAAATTTATTGTAATTATAGAAAAATTGGAAGAACCCAGGTAAATTTACCACTGAGTGTAGCAGGATAAGCCACTCAGCAGTCTATGAAAACAACTTATGGTTTGCTGTCAGCTTTCATAAGCATATGTCACAATATCCTATATAATATATTATGCATTGTTGCTCATGTTTCTAGTGGCGGCTCAAACATGATATTCGATGTAACAAACATTACATTATAAAAAAAGCAAATACCAGCTACTTACCACACAAAGTAGTAAAATATTGTGTCCTTAGGTTGTCCTAATGTCTTTCCATGCTCTGTAAGTTTCTTCAGTGTCGCATTGGCATCAAATACGGCGTCTGGAGGCTCTAATGTGAAATTATGCTGGAAAGGTGTGGTTAGTGCAAAGAAGTTTCGAAATACGTACTACCGTGACCAGAAAAAAAGTTATTCCGCACTCTGTTTACGCAAGTAACGACGCAGCTTTAACTAACGAGAATGAGCATAAATATACAGTTGTTACGCCTATTGCTGATCCAAAATTAACCCCGCATATCCGCAAGATTACCTAGAAGCAGGGCATTCACTATATTTTCTTGAAAGATGTCTAAAGCTAGCGTCTACTCCCACTAAGCTACCAGTTATAGGACAATAATGAGATGAATATAATTTTGGTTTGGTTTGCTAACATCGACTAATTTGGTAAAATGGGAAAGAGTGAAAAAAATAAAATAAGGATTCTGTTCAATACGTGAAGCCCACAGTGTACGAACTGTTCGTGAATGGGTTATGTGCGACAAAGTACGGTGGCCGGTGGGATGTAAACTGTGCCTGGCGATTCCTGGCATTCGCTATTGTTTTATTTTGTCATTAGTGGATGCACGTTTCTGCTTAATGCGAGTTCGTAAACGTTATCTGTAGGGTTCCGTGTTTTCGGAGTTCACTTTTGTTGAAATTCGGCATTTATCAAAGCTTATTTTTCGTAAATACTAAATTCTCCGAAATTCAGAGTCTACTTTTGCGCTATCATCAATACTGCAATATCTCACATGAAATGATATCCGAACAAGAAAACATGAAAACACACGAAGCGTACTTTAGATATGTCTTGAAGGTTTGAAGACACAAATACATATGCACACAACCACAAATACTTGAACAGAAAACACCTACGCTTGTGCGTATAACAATCTTAAAGCTTCTCCGTAATATACGCAAATATCAATATATTCGGTGTCATTTGGCCTGCCCTGGCGTGCCCTGGTCAGGGCCGCCAAAGGACCGCATATGCAGTGTCGCGCTGCCGGGGCCCTTACTAGACTATATTTGAGGCATGATAGGCTTACATGCATTGACATATCTTGCCCCGTGCGCGACTAGCTGCCTGTTATGTGTGTGATATAGATGCGTTCTACGAGATACTGTTGACATAAGGTAAAGTTAATATCGGCCAAACCAGCTGATGTATCAATGACGGCTTAGAACATGTCATTTCGATAAAGAACGGAGCAGGGTTGCAAAACTGGTTCTGTGGAATCCCACAAGGTGTCGGAAAGGTTAAGAAAGGCAAACTGACAACCACCGTTTGTAGCACAAAGCCACAGGGAAATCCTTACCATTTTAACGGCCATATTGGCATTTAACATGAGAGTTTATCGGATAAATCCAAATTGTCTGAAATTTTACCGGCGAATATTTACCGGACTTTTTCGGATTTATCCAAAAACACGGAGTCCTAGTCATCTGCAACTTATTTTTCTTTTTCTTTCTTCAGTGCCATTTTCTGGTGAATGCATATTGCGGTCTGGAGGCTTATTCACGTGATTATTAACCTCGCCTCTCATCTTGTTCATCAGGACAATTATGTATTATCAACTAACTAAATAACGCATGTGGCGTGGCTCGTCACTGCATGAGAATTGCTGATGTATTGACGCTACACAATACAAAGGCCGATAGAAGCAACGACTACAAGAGTATGTTTATTGTACCCATTTTGGTTGCGTTTTCATTTCAACTTACCGAGATGTTTCGAGGCCGTGGCCGAATGCCCTCGTATTTCACAGATAGATACGTCAGACCCGAATCATTAGAACACACACTTATGTAAATCAGAATTGGCGTCGGTACAAGTGACAAGCACTATCATGTCGAGGACCTTAGGTAACGTAACTGTCATCTCTTAAAAGCAATGTGTGATTTTTTTCACGAATACCACCTTTAAAATTTCGAAGCCACCGAATATGACAGAAATAAATGTAAGCTTCGACCAAGAAAACAAAAAAACGCCAGGCCTGCGCTAAAACCGCAGCACAGTCACAGCGAAAGCTGGAAGAGCGGCGTTTCTAGAGCCCGTTAAGCTCTCTTGGGGCTACAATACAAGTACACTAGAAAGGTACCCACTACGCCATAAATCACAATTTTTGCGAAGTTGGGAAGCGCCTACTAAGCCATTATTCTTCATTCTGCGGAGAAGCGAGGCACCAGCTACACGTCTGTAAGGCATTATGTGCACTTTGTTCACGCTACGACTGATGACGATGAAGAATTATGGCTCAGCCCTTTGTAATGGGTTGGAATCTTTAAACGGCCCACCAGGTATGTAATTTGCATTGGGTGACGCCCGGTCGCTATTTCCCTCTCCCGTCATGCTGTATAACATACGTTGACGTGGGAAAAAGACGGGGGGGGGGGGGGAGCGAAGAACTTTACTGAGACCCCGAGGAAATGGATCATACGCTTATGGGCTTCCTTGGCAACCATTACAAGTGCTTGCGAGGAACCCACTACGCTATAAATCATTGTAATTTTACTGAGACCCAGAGGAAGTGTATCATGCGCTTATGGGCTTCCTTGGCAACTAATCCAAGTGCACTTGCGAGGAACCCACTACGCAACAAGTAATTGTAATTTTTGAGAAGTAGGCCAGCAGGCACTCTGCCATTTTTTTCATTCTACGGAGAGCGTTGGTACCTGCTAAACCCATGTAAGGCATTATGCGCACTTTGTTGATGCTGTGCCTGATGATGAAGAATTATGGCAGGGTCCTTTGTAATGGGTTGGAAGCATTCAACAGCCTGCTCGTTGCGCAATTCGCATTGTGTGACGCCTGGTTACAGAATTCGCGTTGTGCTACGCTTGGTGCTTATTTTACTCTTCTACCACGCTATATTTCATATGCTAATGTGGTTCCTTCCCGACATGAAGCCTGTATAGGACCTTTTAGCAAAGCAGTTTCAAGCACCGGCATGGCTCAGAGGTTGAATACTGGGCTCCCACGCAGAGGACCCAGGTTCGAACCTCGTTCCATCCTGGAATTTTTTTCTTATTTAGTTTTTTTCTTATTTCGAGCGATACTGGTTACGGACACCGGCGGCGGCGGCGGACAACTACGGCGCCAAAAACGGCCGGTGAAATGATCTCATAACAGCTTTCGCTGTAAAAAACGCCAGGCCTGCGCGGAAAGCGCAGCACAGTCACAGCGAAAGCTGGAAGAGCGGTATTTCTAGAGGCCGTTATAAACTCTCTTGTGGCTACTAATGCAAGTACGTTAGCAACGTACCCACTACGCCAGAAATCATAATTTTTGGGAAGTTTGGAAGCACCCACCATGACATTATTCGTTATTCTGCGGAGAAGCGAGGTACCATCTGTGAGGCATTATGTGCACTTTGTCATTCCGGTGGTTGATGACAATGAAGAATTATGGCTGAGCCCTTTGTAATGGGTTGGAAGCTTTAAACGACCCACTGGTTATGTAATTCATATTGTGTGACGCCCGGTCGTTATTTAACTGTCCCACCACGCTTTATAACATACGTTAACCGGAGAAACGGAGAGCAAGAGAGAGAAGGAATTAACTTCATTGAGAGCATGAGGAAATGGATCATGGGAGCCTTATGGGCTTCCTTGGCAACCAATAGAAGTGCACTTGCCAGAAACCAACTACGCTATAAATCATCATAATTTTTGCGAAGTAGGAAAGTAGCCACTATGCAATTTTTCGTCATTCTGCGGAGAACCGTGGTACTCGCTAAACACCTGTAAGGCATTATGTGCACTTTGTTGATGCTGTGGCTGATGACGATGAAGAATTATCGCAGAGGCCTTTGTAATGGGTTGGAAGCACTCAACAACCCACTCGTTGCGCAATTTGCATTGTGTTACGCCCGGTTACAGAATTCGCGTTTGTGTGACGCCTGGTTGTCATTTTACTCTTCTACCACACTACATTACATATGTTAATGGGGTTCCTTCCCGACATGAAGCCTGTATAGGGTCTTTTTGCAACGCAGTTTCAAGCACTGGCATGGCCCTGGGGTAGAACACTGGGCTCCCACGCAGAGGGCCCAGGTTCGAACCTCGTTCCATCCTGTAAATTGTTTCCTTTTTTTCTTATTTTGTGCGATAGTGGTTACGGACACCGGCGGCGGCGGCGGCGGCGGACAACTACGGCGCCAAAAACGGCCGTTGAAATGATTTCATAACAGCTTTCGCTGTAAAGTATGGAAGTTCATAAGGACCAAAATACTGACCGTGGTTCACGGCTGTCGGTTTGGTACGCAATTTAGACACCTAAATAAGTTTGCCCGTATCATAACATAGCTTCAGTCATAAGAAGGAAACAAAAGGTTAGGCAAAGAACTAAAGCGTTTCTGAAAAAATGGCTCTAAAGAGAGGAAAAAAAGATCAATGCCGAAGAGGATTAGGTGGTGTGCTTATCCTAGGTTTTCACACATTAACATCTGACACGTGACTGCGTATTGAATGTGTAGCCAACAACAAACATGCTTCTACCTTTCATTGCACCATGAAATTACCCTTTATAGTTCTAAAAATTTAGCGCAGCAAGGAATTGTACCAACCGATAACAGTCGAACACAGGAAACGGTGAAGGAGACAGGAAAGCGGCTAGTTCCCTGTCTCCTAGCGCAGGTTAGTTAATTGCTAGTGACCTAACAGTGTTTATTCCCTATTAGCACACTTCTCTATTCGCGATTAGTGTAAAGTGGCTACGGTGCTTGGATGCTCATCCGAAGTGTGCGGCTTAGATCCCGGCCGCCATGGTCGCATTTCGTTGCGGACAATGTAAGAGGTCCGTGGACTTAATTTAGATGCACGTTAAAGAACGTCAGCGGGTCGAAACTTTCGGAGCCCTTAGCAACGGCGTGCACCATTATATTATGGATGTTTAGGGACGTAAAACCAAAAATATTGCCATTATTATTATTACACTTACCTGACTCACACTCCTTACGGTTATATTTATCATTATAGACTGATTGTGAAAGTACGTTTCAACCTGAAAGAAATGTGGACTTGTTTATGAAGCAATACCCTCATATAAAACGCACTGCCTTGTTTTTCCCTTTTTTATCCTTTTTTTATTCAGCTTCTGTGTAAGACCACCTTTTATTTGTTGTTTTCTTTTCTTCTAATACATAACGAGACGTAGGTGAAAACACCTACACTCTACATGTCATTGCCGCCAGTTCTTAACCTCTTACTGGCAATTCTAGACCATTAAAGCGTTTGCCTTTTCGCTGTATTTGACCATTGTATACTGTGAATGTTTCTGCTTCAGTTTTATCACTACCCACACCGTGAGCATTTAATATTGATCCTAACCCCCAATGCTGAACTTCATGCTTATATTGATAGTGGAATATAAAAATACGGCAGTGTGGTTTGCGCTTGCATCGAGTGCATGCGCTACGTATCTTCGTGGCATAGATCATTATCGATAGGCTTCATAATATAGTGGTAACAGACGTAATGCCTTAAAAAGACCCGGAGATGTTCACAAGTATGTACTGTGACACTCTTCAGCCCCAGTAATGAAGCACGAAGCTATTTAGAAAGTGGCTACTACTGGCAACAATTTATTTATTTCATGTTTTCTTGCAGCATGTTTTCTGTACAAAAAAGCAAAAAAAACACCACAAATATACCTTCATATGAAAAAATTTGTACTTTTTATATTTTTTATTTCCCTGATATATTAGTAGAACTGTGCCACCTAAAGTAACAAGACATCTGATAGTTTCACACGTATCTGCAGCCATGCTGTCTACTTGCCTCACTTTGCTACGTTTCATAACAAAGTAAACATTACTTGATCGTACATGGTTGCGCACATGGAGGGCGTCTGTTATCCAGTACACGTGACGCAAATAGAGCAAAAATTAAGCCTTCCATGCAGCACTTCGACGATTATTCGAAGCTTTTATATTTTCAACACGAACTTATCCGCGTGCTCGTGCTTTCGTTTGAGCTGAAAATATGTGGCCATAGATCAGCAGACACACTTCTGAGTTCGCCACAAAGGTCCTGAAATTACACTAGAAGCACCACGTAGCAAGACATACCGGCTGCCCATTTCATCTGACGAACGTCAACACTCATACAAACATTTCTAATGAAAAAAAAAAGGTAAATAAACTTCATTTATGTACACTAAAATGCTATACCTATTTCTCGAAAGTTGTTCATATTTTCAGCGTACCTTTATGTCCGCAATGGTGCAACGCCACATCTAGCTTACGAGATAACTGAAGGCTGCTCGAATAACTCCTGTACACAAATCACCGAAGAGTGTGATGTAGATAATTTCCTACTTATTTCAACAACATCCACCGTGTCTAACATGCTTCCGGCAATTCAATCTCAAGCCTCTATGATTTTACCTCGACGCTAAATATGTCCTGCGGCTTTCACCACGTGCTTTCTACACAACTTTTGGAACTTCCCCAAGACCTGTATCTTGGCATTGACTACAGAAAACAAGTTGGCCTTATACTATCAGATTTTTCAAAGGCCTTTGATCGAGTGTCTTATCACAAACGAACTTATGAGCTCAAGCTAACGCTCGGTAACGGCGTCATAATTAACTCCATTACTTGTCAGTTAAGAGATCGTTTCCAGTTTGTTGAAACCGATGGTGAGTCGTCTGGTACGGCAGTAGTACCCAGCATTCCACAGGGCTGTGCATTGGCTGACTCCTGTTGATAACCTTTATTATTAATCTACGTGCTATCCTACGTACATGGTAACATCACATTGTCTGCCTATGACTGTATTATTTATTGCGTAACTAACACACATTAAGATCATGTAGCCATTGACTGATATTTACAAACAGTGACAAAATAGTGCTCCGACCCGGATGTGGCACTAAGCGCTAAAAAATCGATTTTACTCATAAACTGACGAAAAAAGAATGCCAGATCAGGAATTATTGTCCCCGTATAAAATTAGTAACATGAAACGAAGTGCCATCACGCAAAATAAATATCTGGCATTCACAATCGCAAAGGACCTTCGATGGAGCCATCATATTCAGGGGCGTAGCCACGTTAGGGCACACCGGGCCCGTGCCCCCCCCCCCCGAAATTTTTTTTTTGCCATAGCATACAGAGCAGAAAATGACACTCGACCACATCTGCCTGCTCGTCCCCACTACAGATCAAGGAGGTGCCCCCCCCCGAAAAAAATTTCTGCCTACGCCCCTGATCATATTAACCACATACCTGCGACTGTACTCAAATGAACCTTCCTTATCCGACGCCACCTTCAACTAACCTCCACAGATATTAAAATGTTCGCTTATAACGTATCAGTATTATATTACGCCAACATCTTATCGTTCCCCCTTTCAATGCACAAGCCATCACTAAACTTTAGGGCATACAGAGAAACGCAATCAGTTTCATTTGAACTGGCCTGGGCCACATGAACTGCCTACCATGTTGATGGAAAGTGCTGGATACATACTATCTGCCACGGCGCAAAAATAGCTCCACCAAAATTTTTGTACACTCTTACGCATAGCAAAGTAAACATTGATGCAGCAAAATATATAATCAGCTTACAAACAGGCCCGACTACACATAACGACATGAAAATTCTCACTGAAAGCACCTTTCGTACGAATTGCTTAAAAAGTAATTTTTCTCTATGACCATGACAGAAATGAATAAGCTGCTCCTACACATGAGAAGTAAATAATTAACCCAACTTTTATACGCAATTGAAAGCGAAACTGTAAGATAGGTTATTCTTAGTTTTATCTAGTGATGTATATAACAACGCTTCTCTGCCTGTTTCTTCATTATACATTTTTGTTTTATTGTTCTTTCTTTCATTTACACATACTTGAAGTGCCACAGTATGTATTTGTCTTCTCGAGCTGTAGCACCAATGCGTAAGAGTGGTTAAACATTGATTTCATAATGTTTGTTTTTCTCTGACGACTTTTTTTCACTAAAATAAATAGTTTTTTTTTACCAGGCCAGCCCGTTGAGATTTCTATTAGGTGTCGTACTATTTGCTCTTACACTGACCCGCCACGGTGATCTAGAGGTTAAGGAGCTCGACTGCTGACCCGCAGGTCGCGGGATCGAATCCCGGCCGCGGCGGCCGCATTTTCGATGGAGGGGAAAATGCTCGAGGCCCGTGTACTTAGAGTTAGGTGAACGTTAAACAACCCCAGGTGGTCGAAATTTCCGGAGCCTTCCATTACGGTGTCTCTCATAATCAGATCTTGGTTTTGGGGCATTAAACCTCAACAATTATTCTTATGCTCTACATTGCACTTTTCTGGTAAAATTTGTTGTTGCAATTTCATTCCAGTGGTATTTATTTAAGGTTAGAATGTTCTGTATAAATCCTCCTGTTATAATCGTTTAAGATTGGCTGTATGTGCGAATAAATGTCACGATAGATAGATAGATAGATAGATAGATAGATAGATAGATAGATAGATAGATAGATAGATAGATAGAAGATAGATAGATAGATATAGATAGATAGATAGATAGATAGATAGATAGATAGATAGATAGATAGATAGATAGAGATAGATAGATAGATAGATAGATAGATAGATAGATAGATAGATAGATAGATAGATAGATAGATAGCTCTAGTCTTCCTGAAGGTCACAGCGCTAGGTTATATATTTCTGTAATCATGCATTTACCTCGTGAAATAGTTCATGAAAATATTCAGTCATAGGGTCAATCTCGCTTGCAGCGGTCGAACTCTCACTTTCCTTTTGTTTGTTCAGTGTATTCTTGTATGTCATGTCGTAGAATATATAGGCGTACAAAGTCACATTTTGACCAATCGGTTTATGACGCATTTGAGCTGCAAAAGAGGATCATACCAACATTGCTTGCCATATTCCAAACGTATGCGTACATCTTCTTCATTAATTTGAAATATATTTTACTAGAGAACACGGCTTTAGAAGCTCTGCAACAGTATAATATATCTAGGTCAGATACCACCATGAGAGCCTGTATACAGGAACATTCGTGGACGAATAACGTGAGGCTGAAATACTTACGGCAGGCATTACCAGATCATGACTAGGAACATACCGCTCTTCGCAAAACAAAAGTTGTACAACCGTCACGTTTTACCAGAACTAACATATGGGGCACAATAACAGAGGATAAGAAAGAAACAAAAGTATTGCAGAGTGATTAAGTAAAGAAGCAGGTTTAGCAGACATTTCAGTTGAAATTAAGGAAAAACGGGTATATGCTGGCCGCGTGATATTGCAGTGCAGATAAACAGAAGTCAGATAGAGCTATGGAAGAGATATCAAGGGATAAGAAATGCAGCCTTGGAGCGCCGTAGCTTAGATGGGATGATGAAATGAAGACGTTTGGTTGCATCAAATGGAATCAGCTCTCGCAAGTCAGGGTGAATTGGTGACCATGTGTTAAGATCTTCGCCATGTTGTAGACATTAATCTGTAGTGACCGTCTTTCCCTTCTTTCTCTCGTTCCCCGAAGAATCATGTTCAAATTGACGGACTTATGCATTGTTTCAGCGATTTATGGGGAACTACTTTCCGCTCCTCAGAAGGCTTGTGCCACTCGCCTGGGTGCTTTGCTCTGTCTTAGAATAGCGGTAGATCCCCAGCGGTGACATGCATCCACAGGTAATTGGCAAACCTATAAGCGTAAATCTATTTTGTTCTCAAGATGTAAACACGTGCATTTCTTGCCTCCGTTAAACAGAGTTTTCGACAAGTGGTGACCCAATTCTTTTGCATATTGTTTTTCGAACACTAGCCACGCTCGACGCTGCTACCAACCATGCCGCGGTTACTGCTTCTTTCATTGCCTCAGAAGTTCAATTTTCGAGTTTTAGGTCCAAGAATCCCTGAAATCGGTTCACGCAAGTAGAGGCCCGTTTTCAACACTCAAAGTAGGAAGGTACCTGCACGTCATCGCAGCGCTACCATCCGACATCGCCGATGCTGTAAGCGAGTTGCTTATGGGTGCGCTTTCTGCCATAGCATACGATGACCTGAAATGCATGATCCTGTCTAGAGCCATCCCAGCAGAGCAGGCTCCTGCAGGTCCTTTCCTTGAAACTCGGATACCAATGAGAGTCATAAGTGGTGCGCCGGATGCGACGTTACTTTATGAGCACTCCTCGAACAAAACCTAGCTTCCGATCATGCGAGAACCGCTTTTGAAACGCCTCCCGCAGCCAGCCGGCTTTTACTAGAGGGCTCCTGCAATATGAATATCATTCAACTCCCTGCAGTTGTCAGCATCTGTGACCGCTCGTTTTCGGATCAGCAACCTATCACCTCTCCGAGTGTCTGAGATGCAGGAGACCGCCTTTAGCACGTGTAGGAAACAGCCGACCACCTTACAAGTGCGCTTCAGTTAAGCTGGCGACTCATGGCAAGCTGAAGACCAACTTAGGCGCAACCGCTAGGCTTCGAAATCTCGTAGTGAACCTGCAGACTCCCCGTGGTAATGAGGGTGGGCGCACCAACACTTTCGCAAACAAGCCTGTCGTTGCACTGGGGCTTGATCTTGGGCAGCAAACGTTCCAACCAGTTGAAAACTGGCGCAGGTGACATCAACTCTGGTTCGAGCCACTTGTTCATCGCGGTCGACTCCATCATCAGCATCCGCCGTCTGGTGACAGCTCAGCCGAGCTGTTTAACATTCCCGCCGCGGCTGCAGATCACCAACGCGGCAAGTCAGGGCAAGCGCTCCATGCAGTGAGCCACACTGTCATCCCGTCGCTTGAGATTCTGTGCATGACGCTAGATATCGGAACGCCACCACAGGTGGGTGTTCATGGCCGCCCACGTCTGCTTTGTCATACTGGAGCGGACTTCCTCATCCATTTCATTCTTGATGCGGGCGTTCGCGATTGGCATCCAATTGTTAACGTCACATTCCTCGACCCACCTCGCATGCAGTCCAACGTCACTTCACCTGGCATCACTACATTTGGAACGGTCTCAACGTATGGCAATATACCTGATGTGTATCTGCAACTCACGACGCCTCGAAATGAAGACCTGCTAGTGAAACACACGGTGACGCATGATAGCATCATCCTCTCTCACCGCCGGTCCACGGAGATTCGGTGGATTGAAGTTTGAAGTTCTCGCCCTGCACTGGCGTAGCCAAAGGGCAGGGGGGTTGAGGGGGACTCAAACCCTCCGAAAATTTTGCGGGGGGGTTCATGCCGCCATGAGTTCGAGCACGCGCTTCAGCTCGGCGTTCTTCGTCCTTTCTCCAGCATTTGCTCTTCACCTCTCCATGAAAGAAATACAGTGGTACCGGCGGCGTTGTGGAGATCACAGATCTTTGAATGCCGTCACTAATGGGGGTCAGTATCTCTTTACACACATATGTGACATCGACGCTCGTGTCGCAGAAACGAAAATTACAGCAAGATAAATTTGACAAACGCGTGTCCTCAAATTCTTGTCGAAACCAAGGACATTCCGAAGGCAGCAATCAGTACTTTATTTGGCCTATTTTAGTTAGTTCGTATGCCTTGGGGCTTGAAAAATGCCGCGATACCATTTTTAAAGTCGATGGGGGAGGTTACTCTCGGCCTTCTCTTCCCGTTTATTACCAGAACATTTGCTTTGCAAGCAGCACATAAGAATTACAAAACCAGCACCTTCGCCTTCTATTTCAGCGACTAGAAGAACGCGGCCTCTCCTAAAACTATAGAATTGCATTTTCATAGTTGAGGCCAAAAATTTTCTCAGCCATCGCATTTCGATTTCCTCTGCTAAACCGAGCTCCCGACAAATATATGCTGTTGTTGAGAACTATTTCTTTTTTATTTACAAATAATGCAGGCCCTGCTCGGGCCCAAGCCGGAGTGGGGACATCGCAATAAATAAACAATAGAAGCAACATTAGGTAGAACTGTCGCTAACAGATATGGTAGCATACATACATCTTAATTACAATCAACAAGCAAATAAATGCGCTTGGGAATTCGGAACACAACACCAATATAAATATGTTGCTGCCACTGCTGAAAATTGTAAAACAGCTATCGTAAAATTGTTTTGGTCTAAACAATTATGGTCTCTCTGTGTTCTCATTATAAAGATTAAACAGGCGTAGATAAAGTATTTCACTTCTGTGTACGTGTCTCTGTTTCTATGAAACATTATACTTACGAGGAGCAAGTTGCCACCAATATTTTTTGGTTGTTGTTTCCTCCATCTGGGCACCTAGAAATTTCACAAATATTTATGTTCTTTTGTGATAAATGTTGCATTTACAGCATTGCTCATAAATTATGTGCACAATCTTAGTAAACGAATGCACTGTAGCTCCTTTGGCGATATAGGAGGGGAAGTTATAATAACTGCACATGCGCGGAGGAACTTAAGGTGAATCGTTGCTGAAGATAGATATGGAAAAAAAACTAGGTAAAATGTTGAATAGTATTCGCCCCGTATATGATCATGAATATTTGCATTTTCTCTCCGAAACTTTTCCGTTAGCTGTTGGATGAGAGTGGAGCGGCCCGCAGTATTGGTGACGTTAGGATAAATTTTCTTTAAACCATTAGTATTCATTGAATTAGGGTGCGTTAGCTTCACTCACTGTATTTCTTAAGATGCTTCGCCTGTAATGCACATAACACGACTGCAAAGCATAAAGAATTTCATAAATCCCGTTTTAAACACAGTACTAGTTCTTAAGTCAAGCTCCAGAAGTCAGTGGGTATGCTTGTCACATAGCAAAAGTGATTTACCTAGTATCAAGGCTTTGCAATAGAAGGGATACCACTCCCATTCGAACATTGCTTACAGTGAAATATGTTTCCCGGAAAACTAGGTGCTTTAATTTCGCACATTAATGTGTGCGACCGCATACCTACAACATAGTTACTCTTTCACTATGACGCAACAGAGAAAATTCTGCAAAAAGAGTATTAAAATAAATATTTTCCGTAGACATATATAGAAGATTCTGTACGGGGAATGGAATGCACGGCGCACAACGAAGTCGGCATAAATTCGAGGCGGAAGTAACATCTCTTTCTGGGGCTGCGCTCTGCTCACTTTTACTCGTACAACCATAGCGCCCCATATCGCATGCGCGTAGACGTTAAGGGAAATAAGTAAAAACTTGAGCGCTCAAGTTTTTACTTAATCATGAGATACCAACTAGTCCACCTAGCTATATTGTTAAGGGGACGCCGAGTAGACTACGCGGCGTGGATGAACACAAATTTGGCAGCGCTGCCCAAGGCTACGTTTCAGAGGTTGTGTCGTATGTAGTATATGATAATCACAGGAACTAGTTATTTCAGTTGCACAGCAGTTATATAAAAATTTAATGTCCTAATCTGTTTTTTATTGAGATAGCAATTATATGGACTCAGCAAGCGCTATTTCACCGTCACCGCCGCGGCTCAAGCAAGTTAGTTATATTACCGGGAAGGTAGAGATGAAGCTTCTCTCTCTACGGTTCGGGACGCAGAGGCAAGTGATCCAGTGTCAGTCTTAAGATAAGTTTTGTAAACCACGTGGCTGTCATTTCCTGCCATTGTATTTGAAATTAGTAATCTTATTATTAAATTGACAGCCAACAGGACAAATACATCCACAGGCATGCAAAATTTAGACAAACAAGTGAAAATCATGTCTCTTCTTAAGTACGTGATCGCAAGCACCTCACTAAGTTAGTTATCAATAGTTGTTTTGCCTTAGCAATAAGATTGTCAGAAGGGAATTTTTCTTCTTTTATTATGTCAATATGATGCAGGTGGCCTTTACAAAGCTGCTGGCTAGAGTTGGTCAGAGAGGGAAGTGCCAACGCAGTGATATCTGTAATTGCATAAACAATTCTCAGCGAATATCTTCCGATGGTTGCGTTTGAACCCTGGCTCTTTTGTAAGTGCTCTACATAGCGAATGTGCAGCATTTAAGACAGCTGATTTGGTTTTTCCCTGTGGCGCCGAGCTGGAGAGAACGAAATTTAAGGACGTCTTTCGGCGAGTAAAAGCACTCGCGCCAGCTTTTAAGCGAAAGGTGGTCTCTATACTATTCATGAGCGACCACAGCGACCCATTATTTGGCATTGTAATGGTAGACAGTTTAAGTAATGAGCTACCACAATATCTTATATTAATTCGAAAGGCTCATACGGCACATCGGTCGGTCTCCCCTGAAAGAAAAAACTAAACCAGCGTCTATGCCAACAACAAAAAAAGTTATGTGACGTCTCTAACAGATGAAAAATCCTTGAAAAGGAAGTGTCGCTGGAGCCAACCCTTAGACAAGAGGACTTGTGTTCGTCAAGGATGCATGCCTTCCTTAGCACCGTGTACGTGTACGTCTTTATTCCTCTCGCCCAACCACAGAAGGGGAGGAGGAGAAGAAAATAACTGCGAAGAAAGAGGGGGAAGGGAAAGAAAGTGCAGTAGGGGGTATTGTGGTTCGGAAAACGTGAGCCGCATGCTCACTTCGTCTTTGCAAAAAAGGTGAATCCGAGACCATAAAGAAGTGATAGGAACGCCTAAAGAACGATTAAATTTAAATATGCATTCTTTGAAACTGCGTATGGGTTTTCTCTTAATGGGTTTCAAGATGTGCCACACTTGTTCTAACGTGCCATCGTATTGCCACACGCGCTCCTTTCTTTGTATATTTTATGTAACCGCCACCTTACACGTGTTACTACTGCCTTGCTGCCTTGCGGAAACTGCGCCAGAATGTCTGGCAACATTCCAGCAGGTTATTTTAAGATAATCTGTTAGACTTGAGCGCGGAAACGTGAACAGCTGAGCCTATTCTGGAACTAACGCGGCCAGCAGCGATAAGGCTGTAATGTTCGATACTGCATGCACACATTCCGTCGCGCTTTACCGCAGATCAGGTTACCGATGGCCGACGCCCTGTTCGCCACTATCAGTGTACAGCGTATATTGCTTGTACCTTGCCTTTTCATTTTTCAGGGCACAGGATAGCCCAAATAAAAAGTTTAGTCCTGAACAAGCCTATTGCGGCCGTCGCCACGTCACCACCCGTTTACCATCGTTTACAAGTCCGGAAGAAAACACTCTGACGCCGATTGCCGGTCTCGTGCCCCCGTGCGCCCGCCGCCGCACGACGACCTGGATGATGACTACTTCTTGGGAACCATAAGGGCCGACGACTTCGCTGAACAACAGCGATCCGACCCGGAACTCAGAGTCCTTATGGAATACATCGAGGGCAAGAACGCCGTTGTTCCGAAAGTGTTCAAGCGAGCACTAGCGTCGTTTGTCTTACGCAACGGCGTTCTCCAAAAGAAGAACTTCTCACCACATCGAGCCAAGTACCTTCTCGTGGTGCCTTCAGAATTGCGACCACAAGTCCTCCAGGCCCTGCACGACGACCCGACAGCAGGACACCTCCGTGTTTCCCGAGAAAAATAGCCGTGGCTACTCCAGTGTACTAGGAACAATATGCAGTAGGTTTGCTTCGCGTAAAGCCGTTCCTCTATTTTTTTTTAATCGTGCTGCGTGATAGCTGGGACACCCTGTATATCAAGTTGTGATCGCAGCAAAAGCTTCCTGAATAATGTGAAGGAATATACGTTAATGACTGCCTAGAAGCTGTCGCCTTAGTTCATCATTGCGTCACTTTTAAGGGAATGCCAAATTTTTTCTGTTGTTCTGCAAAAATAGGCACTGTTGCGTATCCACGTCTAGTGGTGAGTGCATTTAAGATTTTAACAGCCACTTGACCGATGTGACTAGGTCTACTTACTCAGGAAATGGACAGTATGGTACAGTCATTATAGCGGCTAAGATAAGCGAACGGCTTGTCCTGAAACTTACCTCGGAACCACTGCAGATTGCTATAAAACCGTTACAGCAAACATGCGAAATAGGGCAAGGAAAAAGAACGGGAAAGTGATTGTTGCCACGCTTCACCACTGAGGCGCGCTAATTGCATAAAAACAACAGCACTTTTATGAAAACAGTGTACCGACCACGTGTGTGTAAGAGAATGCGCGCGCTAATGTGTATGCCCTTTGTAATGGGTGGCATGCTTTAAACCAGTAGCAATTACGCGCGTGATACTTTTTCGAAGTTGCGATGCACCCACTACGTGTTCGTAAGTGAATGTGCTGTAATGTGTGTGCCTTTTGTAATGGGTGGCCGGCTTTAAACCACCAACTCCTTATGCAGCTCACATGGTGTGACGCCCGATGACAATGTACGATTGTACCCCGTTTTACTACTATATAATATCTGCTACTGTGACACCTGCACACAGGACGCGTATGTTCGTGAAGCATTAAAGTTAATTTCAGTGCAGTTCCAAGGAATGGAGTGGCTCTGTAGTACAAGAATGTGTCAAGATGAAAAATAAGGGGGGGGGGCGGTGGCTTTCTTTAAAATTCCTTAAAGTATGTCAGAGGTTCAACCCTGGCCAGCCAGTCAGGAACAAATTCTTGTTGTTGGAGCGCATCTATGTATTGAACAATGCTCTCGCGAAAAAGCACACGTGCAGGTCGCCTGTTAGGGTCGCAGTGAAATCCTGTAAATGGTGTCGATTATTGATGCATATGCGACGTTATTAAACTGGTAACAAAAAAAGTGGCTGTGTAGTAGAACACCCGCTTGCCACGCAGACGGCCTGGGTTCGATTCTCACACGAACCGCATTTTTTTTATTATTTATTTTATACAAGATGATGATTTTTTTCTCACAACCAGCGATGCCGACGCCGACACCGAAATTTCCGCGGAATGAGCTGTTTAACGCTATCGTGTTAAAATGTGGATTTTCGATAAAGTAGCTTTTCGCGGGATATTATGAACCATCCTCGGCGACTTCCGGTCTGCTTGTTGTCAATCGCAAGTTAAAATTGTTAGCTCTTTGTAAACATAAATAAATTAAGAATGGAGGTAATGGTAAAATTAATGGTTATATTTGATAGGTATGATGTCGAAGCATAAGTGTACTTATGAGCCAGTTAACTGCGAGGATAACAAATGAGAAATAATTGAACTAGTTTATTGAAAGAGCAGTAGGTGGGATCGTTGTGGCTCCTGGAGAAGCAGGTCTCAAGCACGCCCTTCTATGTGGTCGCTGCGTTCCTTCTCAGCAGTGCGATGCCATGCTGCCGGAATTCTTTGCGGAGGCCAGCCAGTGGGAAGCGCAGCTGTAAAGACCAAGTTAACCTCCCCCTCCCCCACCCCCATTAGTCTTCTCCAAAAAATGGTACATATGAGGTATAAATTTTTTTTATCAATCGTTACTTGATTGTTTACGATTATTTCTGGTTAACCTCCCTGCCCTGTCCTTTTCTGTTTTCTTCCTTCCTATTCGCTTACGATTGCGAAATCACCTAAAAACAAAGTTCAAACGAAAAACATCTAAACGAAGCCAGCGTGGAAAGTATTGAGCAGATTAAGAAATAATAGCACAAGCCCTGTCTCTGTACATCGTTTGTGAAGACGCGATGAACACGAAGCGCAATGATAAAATTCTTGGTCTGCAGTATGACCGCGTAATGTTGTTGAACAGTTTGCTGACGCAAAACGCTGAAAAAAGCGAGCACGTATTTTTACGTACTCAATGAGTTACAGCGGCTGAACTCTCTTAAATATCGTTAGGATTGTTTCGAAAATAGCGCCCTGAAAGCATCCTTCAAAATGAAAAATACGCACAGCAAAAATGCCCCGCCATAATTACGCCACATTTAAAGATTTCTAGAAAAATATGGGTGCTGAAAGTGTGTTCTGCTATAAATAATCTGCCGATCGCCACTTCGTTTTAAACCGTAGCTTTCCTACTCATTGGTAATTTAGATGAAACAGGAAAGAAGCCAAATATTTTAAATGAACTGAACCGGCACATAAATACTGCGGTGCTTTTAATAGCCACCGCAAAACATTTTCCAATTTCATTTTAGAGCGCAGCTCTTAAGCGCCCGTTTCCGCTTTGAGCGGCGTTGCCGTGGCCGTCGGTGGCCTAACCGAGCGAACGGGTATGTGCCTCATGATTTGGGCAAGCCGCACTACTGTACACAGCAGGTGCGAGTGTTAAACGAAAACGAACACGTCAAAATGA
The DNA here is from genome assembly GCF_013339695.2 of Rhipicephalus sanguineus. Classification (NCBI taxonomy): domain Eukaryota; kingdom Metazoa; phylum Arthropoda; class Arachnida; order Ixodida; family Ixodidae; genus Rhipicephalus; species Rhipicephalus sanguineus. The sequence goes on along the minus strand of NC_051183.1, from coordinate 44,378,943 downwards.
GAGAGAGGAAGAGAAAGAAAGAAAGAAATAGAAAATAGAGAGAAAGAGTAAGAAAGCAATAGAAAGAAGGACCAGAAGAAAAAGAGACGCACATAAAGGGAATAAAACCTAAAAATATAGAGAGACAATGAAAAACATAGAAAGATAGAGAAACAGATAAAAAACACACACGAAAAAGAGATAGAAAACAACAGAGCCGGACATAAACAGAAATAAAAACACAATTATAAAGAGGGACAACGAAAGAGAGAGAAAGAAGCAGAGAGAGAGAAAAAGAAAGAGAACAAAGGAGGACGAAAGATAGCGAACGCGAAGTCTGTCGATATCAGGAGCCATTGGCCTCTAATTTCGCTTTATTCCTGCGTCACGTGCGCTGGCCACTCGATCGGAGCTCGTGCGCATGCACGGCTGGTACAAGCACAGCGGTTGGCTTCGCTTGTCGTACTTTCACTTGGTTCGCGACGCCTGCAATGCATAGAGTGGTGTGCGTAGCACTCAAGCGCGGGCAATATACAACTAATAATGTTACATTGCTACAACTGTGCATAGCCAAAACTTCACAAACACAGTTGGCGTTCTCCCAACACAAAGCGGCGCACAGAATTCGCAGTAGGGAGTACCGTACCGTAATCATCGCTGAATTTTTCGTGTCATATTCACCTACTGAATAACAAGCAAAATGGTGCTACGCGTTGTTACCTTCCACGTTAAATGCGATTGACCTTGGCAGAACATATAACCGTGTTTTGCAAATTACGCAACTCTAGAGGTCAGAACTAATATTCTTGCATAAAAATATTGCCACGCCCGCTTCTTCTTTTATTTTGATGTGTTCGAGTTTGACCAGCAAGGACGGTTATCAACGCTCGACGCTGGCCGCGAAGCAGTGTTCGAGAAGCTTCACGATTTTAGTAGATCGTTTTGTTAAGATTGCGCGCCGCACGCGAATGTTCCAGCTTTGTTGAGAGATAACGCCGCCACCAGCGATATTGCTGGAAAGTTCCATAGCGCCTGTATAAAAGCCGACGCGCTTGACCGCTTGTCAGTTGATCGACGGACGACGCCCTGTTCTCCGCTATCATTGTACAGCGTGTATTGCTGTAGTTCTAGTTCTCAGTTTCTCGGCCACAAGTTCGGCCAAATAAACAGTTTCATCTCGGACGTGCTGACTGTTGTCTTCGTCGACGTCACGACCACGTGACAATATAAAAACTCGATGGGTACTTACTTTTACCACCAACAGAATTTGTAAAAGTAATCCCAGGAAATCCCAGCACGAAGAAGCACGCAAAAATTTTTATAAACTGTTTCATTATGAAAAGTGTGTTTATCATCGTGATGCCTCAAATATTCCCCTCACTATAAGTTACTTATATGTCGTCTAGATGGGTGTCGCAAAGCATGTATAGAAGTCTGCCGAGTTCCTGCTTTGTAAACTTCAAGCGCTTTACCGTTTGAAATAGCGAGAATATAAAAAGACAAATGAACCATTTTAATTAAGGAGTAAGCGAAAGAGTAAGGCTTTGAACTTTCCTCGCGTAAAAGGCCACACCAATATGGCAACACCAACGTCAGTTCAGAAGGAAAAAATCACACCATCTCCCGCTAAAGGGGACCATGAGGCGATGCGAAGCAGTGTTTCGGCTGTAGAGCCCGCGTTTCAGAGGTGGAGTGGTGAGTGGGAAAGGAGAGGGGGAGGGGAAAGGGAAAGGGGAGAGGTGATGTGGAGAGGGGGAGGGGAGAAGGGGAAAGGGAGAAGAGAGGGGAGGAGAGATGGGAGGGGTGAGGAGGAGTGGAGAGGGGAGGCGGAGAGGGGGTGGGAAAGGGAAGCGAGAGGGGGAAATGGAAGGGGAAAGGGAAGGGGAGAAGTGATGTGGAGGGGGAAAGCGGAGAGAGGAAGTGGAGAGGGGAAGTGGAGAAGGCTTGCGCATGCGCAGTAAGGGTGGTCACGCCGCACACCACCACCACCACCGGATTGATCTCCGCCATAAGATGCTTCACATCTAAAATAATATCCTCAGGATAGGTCAGCTTATTTTGTTTCGAGCGGTCCATACCTTCACTTCTTACCCGCCACAGTAGTCATGTGGTCTTAGTGCTTCACAGACCGGTTGGTCGAGGGATCGAATCGCAGCCGCGGTGGCCGCATTTCGATGGAAACAAATTACTACAGGACCGTGTGTTTAGATTTCGGTGCGCGTTAAAGCGCCCCAGATGGTGGATATTTCCTGAGCCCTCCAACACCGCGTCTCTCAGAACCGTATCGTGGTTTTGGGACGCAAAACTCCAACGAATATTATTACGTTCACTTCCTATCGAAGCTTCTACCGTGTGCTTCAAGCGGTATATCCTTGTTTCTGTTTCCGTTTTGTTACTACTTGAATAAATTCCTGAGCGAAATAAATTATTATTTGGCAAAAGAGCTGTATGGTTATTCGTTGGGAATCGGCCACTATATTTTCCATTAGAACATCGCGAGCTATAGGCATTGGATAAGATGAGTTTAAGAGTGTGTCAATAACAAGTGTGAACCATGTCTGAACTGAACGTGTGTAATTTATTTAGAAAATAGTTCAGCAGTCCATACGCATGTGAGAATCGATTTCATGGTCTCCGCCAGCTGATTATACAGCATTGGAAGGATCACATAACTCGTAACCAGCTGGGAATAATGAAAAATCGTGTGTCAAATGAAATTGCAACGATCGCGTGACACTGACGTCATGAATTTTCAAAGTGAATTTTCCATCCAGTGCGACCGTGACGTCGTGACACGACGCCATTATCATTTTGAAGCCGCGCGTTCCTGCGTTGGGCGGCGTCGCCATCGGTGTCGTAAGCGAGAGACATAAAAAAATAACATGAGAAAAAATATCCATAATCAAATGGGATTTGAACCCGGGCCCTCTGCGTGGCGGTAGAGTATTTCACCACAGAACGACGCTGGTGCTTGAAAGTCATTTGCAAAAAATGTGGCAGTGGCTTAGCTCGGCTATGCCAGGATAACGTAGCGTTAGTAAAGGTTCAGCTAATTATTCTTAGCTTTCCTGATTGTCTAGGATTAGCTTGATCATAATGCTTACTGCTGCTCCAATGACACACACACGGTATACGTATTATATGACACATGTATATTTATTTTGCCAGACAACTACTTCGGGATCCGATGAGTTAAGCTTCTCCGCTCTTCTGCGCCGTTGAGCAGCATTTGCGCTCTCCTCCTCCATGGCTATACCGCACTGGCAAACGCCAGTCAGAGGTGCTATCAAGTGGTTCCAGCGCAGTGTCAGACGGCGACTGCGCAGCGAAGGTGAATAGCTGCGCGCGTGCCGGCACCAATACGTCTGCCAAGTCTACGACGTCACTCCTCTGGAAAGCGCAAACCGGCGGCGGCGGAGTGCGCGGGAGCTGCCGGCTCCGATGCGTGACATCACTGATCCTCGCGCATGCGCAGCACGGCTCTTGAGGATCCAGGTGAAACTGGCTTTGCTAGGCCGTTGTAGCTAACGCTACAAAATACCCTATACCGGCGTCACGACGGCAAGGCGTCGCGTTAACTATGTAATAGAGCGAGGCAGAAGGGTAAAATAACAACCAGTCATCGCACAATGCTAGTTGGTCAACGGGTTTGCACTTTAATGCTTTGCACCCACTGCGAAGTGCTCAGTTATATACTGCAGAAGAAATGACATTTGGGCGATTTGGATTCTGTTAAGCATATTGAATCAATTCAGCGCGATACAACGAGAGAGAACAGAGGTGAAGAAGGGACACTGACACCCCCTAGCGCTGTTCTCACAACTAACTTTATTCACGCAGAAACACAGATTTTAAAGCACAACATAGAACCACTTGACCACACCCCGATGACGTCAAGATGAGAATAAAAGCAAAGGATTAAGACAAAGCATGAATAAACTGTTGAGGACTAACCATGACCATCCTTGAGTGTGTGGTTTAAAGCTTCCCACTCACAACAAAGTGCTCAACCATAATTCTTTCTCGTCATCACGCACACGCAGCATGAACAAAGTGCAGTTATTGACTTGCAGATGTGTAGCGGGTACCTCGCTTATCAGCAGAAAGAAGAATAATTGTATAGTGGGTGCTTCCGTACTTCACAAAAATTATGGTTTCTGGCGCAGTGGATATTTTGCATATGTAGTTGTACTCGTATCCCCAAGAGAGTTGCGAACAGTTGCGAACGCGCACTAGAAGGCCGCCCTAGCAGCTTTCGCTGTGACTCTGCTTCGCACTCCGCGCAAGCTTGTTTTGAAAGTAATTGTGGCTGAGCGGACTTGGATTCTATAAGGTGCTGTGCCAGCAGAGCATAATAATAATATCCAGGTTTTAACGTCCCAAAACCACGATATGATTATGAGGGACGCCATAGTGGAGGGCTCCGGAAATTTCGACCACCTGGGGTTCTTCAACGTGCACCTAAAGCTAAGTACACGGGCCTCAAACATTTTCGCGTCCATGCTAACGTAGCAACCTCACAGTGTCGACGAAAATAATGTATTGAGTAAATATGTCCTGGCGGCAAGATACGAGGATACATTGATGGAGGGTACATTGATGTTGTTTCTTTCTATAAATCAGCCAATAAAGCATTTTTGTTTACGGTAGAGCGCTCTTATTGCTGGCCAGATATTGCGCATGAAGAAAAATCTAAATGTTGTTGTTGAATCCAACGCACACGAAACTACAGCGGTGTATTTGATAACGACTACAAGAATATTTTACCTATAGAGTTAGAAATAAAGAAGTGTTATGACATTTTCTCTGCAAAGAAAAATTTTGCTAATCTTGTGAGAGCATTTAACAATGCAGCTCTAAACACTGGAACAAAAATATTACATGGAAACCTAAACCCTGATGGAAACTTACCGCCTTCAGCAGCACTTTTTCTTAAAGTAATCCCAGCGAATCCCAGCATGAAGAAGCACACCAAAATTTTCGTAAGCTCCTTCATTGTGAAAGGACAATTTAGCATCGTGACTCTTCAACACTTCCTTTATAACACGTCACTTATATGGACTGTAGTGAGATGCATCCATGAGGCATGTGAAAAGGTCCCGAAACCCTACCTTCTAAATTTCAAGCGCTTTACGCTTTCAAATAGCAAAGATGACGAAGTAAAATAAGAAAATTAAATTTAAAGGTCAGTGAACTCGCAAAAAAAAAAAAAAAAACAAGAACAACCTATCTTGCACGTAATTTAACCACGTGCGTCATATTTCCTTAAGAGTAAGGCTATGAACTTTCCTCACGTGAAATGTTTGATATGGCCCCACCAACGTCACTTCCGAACGAGAGCTAATGTTCTTAGGAAAGGTCGCCTTATTTTATTTCAAGCCGTCCATACCTTGCCTTTAGAACATGATTCTACTGTGTGCTAGAAGTGATTCATCCTTGTCGTTACTATCGTTTACTATTTCAATGAATTCCAAAGAACAATAAAATATAAAATTGTAAGATAACTGTACGATCATTCGTGGGGTCGAATCAGTGAATGTGTTTTCCATCACCACTTAACAAAGTACAGAAAATGAATTGAGTTTGTGCGTGTTTCAATAACAATAATAGTGTAAGCCTTGTCAGAACTGCAACTATATGATGTATTTAAATAGTTAAGCGGCCCTTTAATCATATGAGGATTCGACGTTATGAGAAGCACCTCGCGGCAGCTGGCTATTCATCCTTCGCGGAAATCACGTCTCTTGTTGCCATTTGGAGCTATGAGCAACCCTGTGCAAAAGAGCAAAAAGAAGGTGATGACTTCTGTGTCGCGCTGACGTCATAAATCCTTGGACATGAACTTCGAATATAATTTTTGGGCTCTACGTAGGTACTGACACATCAGAAGGAAACTACGCAGCCTGGAGTGAACAAGCACCAGTCAACAACCCAGGACTGACGCTATCCAGCTCTGATATATTGAGGACAATGCGAAACTTATGCACATCACACGAACAGCATCGGGTATCACATTCTCGATAATCGAACAGAAAAGAAAGATTGATCTATCTTTCATACGAATCGGTATAACACGAACTTGAAACCCGAATGTACTTCAATGTTTGCAGTACATTCATATAAACGCTTGCACAATGTCTATTTATGTTTGGCAGATATAGCACCACTTGATGTGAACGCAACCACATTGACGCCAGGTGGCACATCGGCACCCCTACGACTAACGTCCTTGATCATGATTAAACCTTTATGGGAGCTCTGTTTGTTAACCCGTATATGCCCAAACTCACAAAAATGAGCAAACAAATATATTTTTTCACAAGAAGTGTACTTCTACCCTCAAAAGAAAGCACAGGTTCTTTCTTTACTGCCACGTAAACGCAGTACTGTTCTCCAAGCTGTCATATACATATAGCACACTGGGCATTAGAGGTGCTATGTGCGGGTGTGGTAAGCCTTGAAACATTTCACGTGCACGTCGACATTGCACTTCTTCGTCTCCATGACGTATTTCATACAAAGCACGCGTTTGTCCCGAGAAAGCGGTCGGCATTTCACGTGCACTTCTTCCTCTCCATGACGTCTTCCACAAAGAGCGCGCGTTTGCCCGGAGAAAGTGGTCGGCATGTGGCAGCATGAAAAGCAAGCAATGTCTAGGCTTGCACACGTTGAGAACGAGGCCTGCTTGATGTGCTGTAGGTGGCAATAGTCATTAACTAAAGATATAGCGATGTTAGAGTACATCAAAGAAGCGTCCTATATGTAGGACACTGGGCATATATGGGTTAACTACTTAACATACACTGAGATATAGCATACGGTGAAATCCCGTGCAAAGATGGCGTGAACATGCACACAATAAACACTGGTACTCGATATGCACTCTTACCAAGCGTTGTCATTTGAGGAGAGAAACGGCAAGTTGTGCGCTCCCTAGTAAATAGCTAACGTACGCCTGTGCTCATGCGTACAGTGCAACAAAGCGCTTCAGGAACGCGCCAGGCAGAGTTCGCAGCTCGAGCCGGGAACGCGCGAACGCGTTCCCCTTCCCGCTGGCGCGTCTCTCGCTGCACAAGTACGCCCACTTGCACGACATTCCACCGTCGACTTCGCTGCCTTTCAGCGGCGCCTACTGCAGCGAGTCACGTAACTGCGTCTTCACCGAATCGAATCACCGCGCACGCCACATTTCACTGAACATAGAGCTTCCTACAAGATTCCAACGAAAGCCGGGCTAACAAAACGTTTGCAGTCGGCGCTCGCTATTGTCATGTTGCTGTACTCCTGGCCTCCGAGATTGGCTCCGGCAATCTCGTAGGCCAGGAGCATTGCTAGTATTGTTGAGTCCGTTCCATTCTCACAAGGACAGCGAATCAGAGAAGGCGGTGTGACAACCAGAAGGGTGTCGTTGATCAGATGCTGAGCTTGGACTAAGCCTTATATAGCATCGAAGAAGAGTAAAATAACAACCAGTCGTCGCACAATGCCGATTGCGCAACAAGTGTGTGGTTTATTGCTTCCCACCCACCCACTGTAAAGTGCTCAGCAATAATTCTTCATTGCCATAAGCCACATGCAGCATCAGCAAAGTGCACATAATACCTCACAGATGTTTATCGGGTACCTTGCTTATCCGCAGAAAGACGAATAATGGCGTAGTGGGTGCTGCTTACTTCACAAAAAGTATTATTTATGGTGTAGTCGATATCTTGCCGAAAGCCAAAACTTCAGACACAGTTGGTCTTGCCTCAACACGAAGCTGCGCTCAGAAATCGCATTAGGGAATATTGTAATTGTCGGTGAAATTTGTTTATTATTTCACACCGAAAACTGTTATAACGTCACAACGGCAGTGGGGTAGTTGTCGGCCGCCGCCACCGGTGTCGGTGACCACTATCGCGCGAAGTAAAAAAAATGAAATATATTAAAAAAAATATCCATGATCGGATGAGACTTCAACCCGGGCCCTCGGCGTGGCAGTCGACTGGTCTACCGCAGAGCCACGCGGGTGCTTGAAACTCCATTGCAAAAAGACCCTATACAGGCGTCATATTGGTGCAAGAAATCTCGTTAACGTGTGTAATATAGCGTGGCAGAAGAGTAAAATAACAACCAGGGTTCACTCAACGCTCATTGCGCAACGAGTGTGTGTTTTAAAGCTTCTCACCTACTACAAAGTGTTCAACCATAAATCGTCATCGTCAACAGCCGCATGCAACGTTAAGAAATAGCACATAATGCCTTACAGATATGTAGGGGGTACCCCGCTTATCAACAGAAAGAATAATGGCATAGTAGGTGCTCCCCTACTACACAAAAATAAGTTGCGGCGTAGTGGATACCTTGCTTGTGTACTCATATTAGTTTCCCTAGGGGAGTTTAAACATGCTCCAGAAAGGCCCCTCTTCCATCGCTGCGGCTGTGCTGCACGCTCCGCGCAGGCCTGGCGTTTATTTTTTTTAATCTGTGTTCATATATGCAACCCTAGAAACGAAACCGCAAAATATATCTGGCTACGCTCCTTGCTTTATAGCTTGATACATTAAACCACTCTTGCTTCTTTATGTTTAACTTTTGTAGACAAATGTGCTACAAAACCAAAGTAGGAAGCGTTGATTACCTTCTTTCCTTTTTTTTATTCCTGCTTGGTGGAAAATGACTTTACTTGTTGAGCAAAAGCATAGTGCGTGTTTCCTTTACATTTCGCGTGTGTTTATGAGCCTGTGTAAATGCTACACGGAAATGTTTTTCTGTGACGTTCGTATGGTACTGTTTAAAGGTTCCATAGCGTCGGTATGAAGGGCGAGTTCGAAATGTTAAATCTCTCTTTATGATGTTTTGTATGGAGCGACCCTTATTTCCAGGTGCGTGATAACTGTTCCTTTCCGTCACAGAAAACCTCAACACACGTACAGCAGCATTCGTCTACCACATTCGATTATGTGGCACCAGTTATACTGTTATACTATACCTGCATGTAAGTATGTCGGCTGTCAGCTTTATCTACGAGATTACACAGCGAAACAAAGAAATCATTCCAGCTCTGAATTTTGGTCCAGAAGAATTTTTTCTCCAAATGGGAAGTTTGTATCTAATAAATGCATATGCATCTCATTGCTGGTTCGCGGTACATGCGGTAAGGTGACAGTTCATCTCTTTCAATTCTACGTTAAACCTTGCGGTTTTACGTAGAATTGTTTCACTAGAACACACAGTGAAACAACTACACGCTTATCCTTTCAAGAGTTTATCCGTAATATTTTATTCGCTCTTAAAAAGCAGTATCGCTTTTCTCTCACCTTACGATGTGCAACAACTTAACTGGGTGCTACCTGGCTTCCCGGGGCACAGCGAGAGTGCCATTTTCAATCACCCTGATGTATTTTAAAGTGAATCAAACAAACAGCGAAAGTATAGTGAAAAAATATCAATTTATGAACGCCAGACAGCACGATCAAATGTTAAATGGGAAAAGATATCAATGAAAAATGACAACATAATGCAGCCGAAAGTCGGAGAAATCACCTTGATTCGAATAACTAAAACCTAATCATTCAACAGTGAGAGTGACGTGTTCCCAACGTGGGGCTTGTTCAAAGAGCCTTTTCAGCACAAAGAGCGGCCTTTGTAGTTAAGCGCGGCAGAGCGTCCAGAGTGGTTTCCACTCGTTGCCTTCATTCGAGCACGAATTCTAATTCACCATGCCACGTGGTACGCTTCGTTTCTTCCACGTCTTCCTTCGTTACTATCCGCCGAATGTGTCGCAGACAACACTTATGTTGCAACAGGGAGTATGATTCTGTTAATAGTTATAAGAACGGGTAAACGGAATGCTTTCACGGGCACAGTGAACGTGCCATTTTCAATTAGCCGTATCTCTTTGTTAAGTGAAACAAAGAAACAGTGAATGTGTAGCGAGAAAATATCATCTTCTGTACTTCCAATAGCACCACACAATATTAAATGGCAGAAAAACATCACTGATAAGAAGTTAAGAAACATGCGACCGAAATTCGGAGTAAATATTTTGATTCGAAAAACTAAAACCTGATCACTCTACCGCCAAAGTGACGTGTTCCCAACGTGTGGCCTATTCACGAGAGCCTTTTTAGCACACAGAGTGCGCTTTGTAGTGATAGACGGTAAAGCGTTTGAAGTGGTTCCCAAACGTCGCCATTATTCGAGCCCCATGTCAAATGGTCTTTTCCACTTCTTCCTTCGTTATTATGCATCCAAATTTGTCGCAAAAAACGCATGCGTTGCAATAGGGGCATCGCTCTGTTAATTGTGATATCAACGAGCAAACGGAATGTTTTCAAATGCACTGTCAGCGTGCCATTTTAATCATCTGCATCTCTTTAAACGAAACCAAAAAACAGCTATAGTGCAGTGAGAAAATATCAATTCCTGAACGTCCTTCAGCACGATCAAATGTTAAATGGGAGAAAAACAGCATTGATAAACAGACAAAAGAAAATGCACCCAGAATCTTGATTATCTTAATTCGAAAAAACTAAAACGTAATCACTACAAGCCCAGTCATTTAGAATGCATAGGAGCCCGTTCGTATAGTGCAAAAGAATGTACTTTGCAATATTCCACTTTCATGCGGCCAGGCACACGTAAACAAACGGGAAGGTGTCTCAACGTGTACCTTCAAGAGCATCTTCAGTAAACTCAGAGGAGCAGAGGAGGCTTCTTGGCACAGCATTCTTCGGATTGCGGACGCAACCCCCTTTTCGATGGTACAACGGTTATTGCTTGACAATGGCGACGCTGGCGTTGATGGGTGAGCAAGCGCTGGCATTCAAAGCGGGCAGTCTGCTCGGGTTATGTGTATAAAACGTGGGACCTGCATGCACCCAAAGCGAGACATGGCACTGCGTGACAACAACACGAAACTCGCGACGATGATAGCGAGCTCACTTAAACTCTTCGTTAGTTAAAAAAGTAGTTGGATGTTAGCGCTTTCCTTCGTTCATCGGAATTTTTTTTCCGTAATGTAGAGTGCGCGCTGTAATACATGGTTGCGTCATTGGGCACCGCGCATGCTATGTGACCTGTTTCAATCCGATTGTTATCTATAGACGTTGCCTTTCCAGTGCGAGCGAGACGCTCAGGTGTTCTAGACAAGCATGTTGACTTCTGTACTGAGGCTGTGCTGGTATCAGCGTTACGTGTGCTATTCAGCGGTGTTTTTTGCGCATTAGGTGAAATTCATTTGCGTACAGCAGTCGTTCGATTCGCGTACTGCGTGCAAGATACTATTACAGCAGCACGAAGCTTGCAGGACTGGCATTCTGCAACTCCCATAAAGAAAGGTGGAATCAACAGCAGAAAGATTGCATTCAGAACATCATCCCTGCTAGAGCGGACAGGTGGAGTACTTTGTCTTATTTTCTTTTATGTTACATGCGGATGAAGTTAGCCTTTATCGCGATACGGAAAACTGGTCATCGGTTACAAGCAAGAAATTGTGGGAAATGCAATGAAATTATTTGACGTCGTGCATGAGAGCTCGCCAGAGCATAGCGCCAGTTCGCTCGTTACTTCCGGTGGTGTGTCCGTGTTGAGACTTGCAAAGCTTTGGCCTTTTAAATGCGAAGCATTTATTAGCGAACCTCAGGCACTTTGAGCGTTTCTATCTACGTATCTATCTATCTATCTATCTATCTATCTATCTATCTATCCATCTAGCCGCTTACGTCTGGGCGCACTCCCGGTCGTCTCCATAGGTTGTAGTATACCAAAATTTGCATAGCATAGGATGAGTGTACGACGAACACGATCCACTGGTGATGACATAAATAACGCAAGATACCTGTCGCGTACAACATGTAACCCTTTCTCTCAATCACGTGTCGCACATACCCGCACACCAGAGTTCATGTTATGCTGGTATGTGCCGCAGGCGATAACAGAGTCTCAATCGACGCGGTAGCCGCGAACATACACATTGACACGGAAGGAAAGTGATAATAGTAGTAATTGTTGGTGTTTTACGTCCCAAAACCACGATATGATTATGAGAGACGCCGTTGTGAAGGGCCTCGGAGAATTTGACCATCTGGTATTCTTTAACGTGCACTGACATCGCACAGCACACGGGCCTCTAGATTTCGCCTCCATCAAAATGCGACCGCCGCGGCCAGGATCGAACCCGTGACCTTCGGGTCAGCAACCAAGCACCGTTACCACTACACCACAGCGGCCGACGCAAGGAAAGTTAGGGAGCTGAAGACAGAGCACTCCTAGAAGACGCGGGGCTACAATACACTCGTCCACGTGGTCTTAACGTCGACCACGTGGATTACGCAAAAACCGCGGTAATGCTTGCTACAATAACTCTGTCGAGAGGACCATGTCCCACATAATTACCGGTGACTTCAGCATTGCTTTATCGAACCACAACAACGCCTGGTTCTTAGGCGGCATGAAAGACGGCTTGGATGTGGACAGGGCACCACAAGACCTCGGTGCCACGTCCAGGACAGGAGGCGTCATAGATCATTTCTTCGTAAAAGCCATCCACGGTTTCCACCAACTCTACTACATCTCGCACTTCAGTAAACTTAGACCGTTCGTAGCCGCGATCACGAATGGATCCGATAACAAGTCCTGTCCAGCTGCTAGTGCTTACTGATCACGGGGATGATGACCTTATTCAAGAACTACCAGGAACCCCTTCCACACATGCACACGTGTTCGCGAAACGTGCGTGCGTTCTCCGGGTGCATAACTGTAACGCCACTCTAACAACTGCAACTGTGACTGTAACTTACAGGGGTGGTCAAATGTTCCCAGGCCGCAACGCCCGGCCGCGGAGAAGCAGCTCGCTACAATCGGGGCGCTGCCATCGCAATCATGGCTTGGCGCACGCTGGCGTCCAGCGTGTGCGTGGAGTGGGGGCGTAACTATCTCTTTTTTGCTCTCTTTCATAAGAAAGCTACGCATAAACTACTACTGTGCAGCGCTGGTTATTCCACTAAGATGTTCCAACTAGCTCCAACACAAGCTCTTCTGAATACAATTCGGGCTCCGACCGTGCTCGTATACAGCGAATTGGCCTGCGCAGGCGGCTGATACAACCACCGCAGTGCCAATGAAAAGTTAAACACACGATAATATTTTCCAGGCAGCCGAAAACCACGGTAATGTATATAGTGTCTAGGTAAATGTGGCCACAATCATGATGTGTCAGTTTTCTGGAAGACTGCCGCCTCGCTACACGCTGCACAGCAGTAAAACATCGAAGAGCGGACAGTGAGGGAATAGACGCACCAAGTTTATACGTCGCTTTCTTATCAAGGAGAGCTAAAAAGAGAGAGGGATGTACCCCCCCCCCCGCACTTCACGCACACGCGTGACGCCAGCGTGCGCCGAGGCGTAATTGCGATGACAGCACCCCGATAGCAGCGAGCTGCTGCTCCTCGGTCGGGCGTTGCGGCCTGGGAACTTTTGACCACCCCTGTACGTGCAGTGCCCCTGCGCGTGCCACTCGGCTGTGTATATTCTAGGGAAACTTTTCTGAATAAAGCTTAGTTGCGAGTGGCGCCTGTCCTGTGCATCTGTGTTCCTTCATTCTGCTATTCTAATTCGCGCTATCCAGTATTGAAGAATACAAGCACTGCATATGAACTTACTGCTTCTGGTGTTGGTAACACCTTCGTTAAGCAACTGTAAATAACTTGTTATATAACACATGTGCGACTCTTCAAAATATGTGTGTGCGTATACCATCTGCACATTTTTCTAACGTCATTCCGTAACGTTTCGCTCAATGAGAAAATTGCGACACAGTCACCTTCCTGCGCATGCTTCGCATAACGTCGATTCCCTCAGTACTTGGGATCTGCCGAAATTTTTTGTTTGTATTGGTTGTTTTAAATGAGTCATCGGATGCCGCTGACATGCCTTAGTTCAATGAAACATTCGGAGATGTTTTACCTGGTGTATATTCAGCAGAATACAATCAGGACGCCTACGAAGATACTCGTAGGCGCTTGCGATTTGTTGTCGATTTGGTTATCGTTGCTGCACAAGCAGTACTCACGGTATCAAACGCGACATGGACAATTTAAGTATATCACTATACCACTTTTCCTTGGCGTTTAGCACATAGGTTTGTGAACACACGGGCAAGAACGAAGCACACATACTGGCCCTATGTCCCTCCATCTTCTTGTCCGCGTTCTCACAAGTCTGTGCTAAAAGCCAAGAATAAGTTTTCCCGATATGACCGAACGTCAACATTTGCTATACAACCTGCTGCGCACAATTCTTCCACGTGAGCTCGTAAGGACGCTAGGAATCTTGTTACTAAAGGCGATATGCAATCGACGTAAGTCTAACTGCCAATATTGCGCTGGTGTAACACAATGCAGGTTTCAAATTTGGTTTGTGGGTTGAATATTGAATGTCATATTGAACACCATATTGAATGCCACTGGAATAGTGTATCCAAGGCAAAAGAAGAAACACACACGTGCACTAACAGACACACACACAGCACTGACTTCCAACCACAGATTAATTTCAGACCGAAGAAGACATTACTATAACGAGTGCGTCACTAGGCAGGTGCTGCCGTAATGTCACTCGTCAAAAAGCTGCACAAATTACGGATCGTCGCGCACATTTATGGCATGCGCGAAAATTCCAATTTTATTGTCGTTTATTCAACGGAAGGTTTATTGATGCATGTGCAACCAAAGACGTCGATGACAGCGCATCACTCATTGTCCTAGTCATTTCTTTCTCGCTCGTACCCTGAATAACACTTTCGCTCAAGAGTGTCCGGCATGCCTACTTATCGAAATTAGGTGCGGGAAAAGAGTTGGGTAATCCATGCCTAATTTAAAGTGTTCGCCTAGAACATCATAGAGGCATCTGTCAGACTGGCCTGCACAGCTTTTTCCCCCATGTTTGGGACACGGGAGATAAGCTTGTTTCACCCAACGTGCATTACCATGTGCTTCTTCTCAAAAGTTGTCTTCCTATCGTACGCTTTAGCCTGGTTTCCCAGCAAACTTTACTAAACATGTATGGTACAGAGAATACTATTTCATTATTTCACGTTAAGCAATTTTCTTCAGGTAGTATGAAACCTAGCGAACGTCAACGGCCACAGCTACCTTTCCCGCGTGTGAAATTGAGCGCAGTTACGTCTTCTGATTTAAAAACTTCATCAGATTCTACGCGTTGTGGGAATCAGTTTCATGCGAAGCAGTCAGCGAGTACTTCTATGCAGTATTTTATGGCTTCGAGCCAAGCTTTACGAGGTCGGTCGACGTGTTTTTGTAGGTGTAGTAGCTCTGCGCACATCGTGGGCTTACCAGGCACATGGACAACACTGGCGTTTAAAGGATAACTTATGCTGCGACCTAACGTCGGCGCTCACGTTAGAGTACCTACTTCAGTATTATAACTAAGTGCACTTTATGGTTCCATCAATCATGTGAATATCGTACGTTGCTTTCGTTAATGTATTCCTCCGGGGTCGAGCAGTGAGTCAATATAGCTTGCTGAATAATAGGAATACAAATGTAATGTTTATTAGACTGCTATAAAAGCGCAGCGAACACTGGAACCACAGAAGTTAATCTGATATGATCCCTATATCGTAGGACTAGATGTGTAGCGTTGATTGCTCTTTTGTAAAACTAGATAGCAAGCGCTACACCCACAATTGATGTTGCACCAACATTACGCCTGCATATGTTGTTTTTCCAAAGCAGTTGGTAGACCTGACGTCGCTCCTTGGTAGAATACCAGATTGCCACGCAGAATCCTTGAGTTTGATTCCTGCTGGGATCCTAATTTTTCGTCTTTTAATTCGTCGGCTCAACACTGCTGATGTTGGTTTTTGTTAACGCTCTCGCATTTAAGCGACCAATGTCTGTTCTGACCGTTCGTGGCTAGATATAAACTGTCAAGCCCCTGTGGCGCATACCCGTACACCGCGGCCCATGGTAAACGGGTATGTGCCACACGTGTCTGGAGGAAAGGATTTGACGACGTACGCGACAGGATTTTCACGTTATTCCTGTCATGACCCGAAAGTCATAGACGTCATACCTTGTTACCCTCCCATGCCAATCTTGGTCTACACCAAATTAAGCAAGCCTTCATGAGAGTACCCAGATGTAGGCGGATAGATAGATAGATAGATAGATAGATAGATAGATAGATAGATAGATAGATAGATAGATAGATAGATAGATAGATAGATAGATAGATAGATAGATAGATAGATAGATAGATAGATAGATAGATAGATAGATAGATAGATAGATAGATAGATAGATAGATAGATAGATAGATAGATAGATACGCTCAAAAGGACCAAAGGTTTGCTAAGGAAATGCTTCGCATTTTAAAGTAGATAGTCCAGTAAATGTGAGGGTGCCATGCGAGGACATATTTTCGAACTGAAGTGGCAACTGAAAAATTTACTGAAGCAAGGTGTGGGAGCGGGCTAGTTGGTAATCCATAATGCTAAAACTTTAGCGCAAAACAAGCATAGCGTACAAAGAAACGACGAGGACGAGCGCTCGACGAGTTTGCGCTAAAGTTTTAGCATTATGCAAAATTTAAACAGATATTCTGTTTCTTATGTTTGTTTTTTACACCTGACTTCTTCACAGGACGAGTGGTGCTAGTTGCTTAAATCACCGTAGATACCCAAGCTCTGCCGTATAGGAAGAAGAACAAGATAAAATGAGAAACGAATAGTGTTGCCCCACGTGAGATAAACCGAGGAGTTCATGAATGATACGGTGGGGATATGTTCCTGTGTTTTATTACAAATGTAGAAAACTTGGAATATCCACGTAGCGTGCCGAATACATCACATATAAAATAATTTTAAATAGTTGTATTGTTACTTTGCACGTGTTCGACTAGTGATAACTTTCGCAAATAAGGAATCTCGCTTTCATAATATATGCTCCTTTGAAGTGTATGACTGCGCATAGATTGCCACATGCCATCGTAACTCGCAGATTTCGTAACTGCATGCAGTGATGAAAAATTGGGGGACGCTTAAGCTTCGCCTTTAAGAGTTGAACGCGATAGCGATATTCTGTTCCTAGCGCGCAGTTCCAACACTACGAGTGTTTAACAGAATGCGCACACTAAGGTGTGTGCCTTATGTAATGGGTAGCATGCTTTAAACCAGGAGCTATTATGCGCGAGAAACTTTTTCGAAGTTGCGATGCACCCACTACGTGGTTTTAATGGAATACGCGCAGTAATGTGTGTGCCTTTTGTAATGGGTGGCTGTCTTTAAACCACTAATCGTTATGATATTGACATGGTGTGACGCCCGATGACAATGTACGCTTGTACCACGCAATATTACTCCGATATTACATCTCGTACTTTGACACCTGTATACAGGACGCGTATTTTTGGGAAGCATGAAAGTTACTTTCAGTGCAGCTCCAAGCAGTGGCGTGGCTGTGTGGTAGAACACCTGCTTGCCACGCAGACGGCCTGGGTTCGATTCTCCGTCGGACCCAACATTTTTATTATTAAATGCGAAGCATTTCTTAGCGAACTTCTGCGACTTTGACCGTATCTATCTATCTATCTATCTATCTAGCCGCCTACGACTTCGTGCTCTCCTGGTCGCTTGGTTAATCGAATGTGCACCAAAATTGGTATGGCGTAATATGACTGTATGACGAACATAAATGACAAGTCATAACATGAAAATCATGACACGAATGTCATGTACAGCATGATTTACATGCTACGCTCATGATGCGCTGGCGGCCGTTTCGCTAGCTTGATATACACCAAAATTGGTATGTTGTGACGTGACTGTGTGACGAACATAAATAACACGAGTTAACATGAAAATCATGACACGGATGTCATGTACAGCATGACTTACGTGCCACGCTCATGGTGCGCTGGCGGCCGTTTCGCTAGCTTTACATACACCAAAATTGGTATCTTGCGACGTGACCGTGTGACGAACATAAATAACATGAGTTATCATGAAAATCATGACACGCATGTCATGTACAGCATGACTTACGTGCCACGCTCATGGGGCGCTGGCGGCCGTTTCGCTAGATTGATATGCACCGAAATTAGTATCTTGCGACGTGACCGTGTGACGAACATAAATAACACGAGTTATCATGAAAATCATGACACGCATGTCATGTACAGCATGACTTACGTGCCACGCTCATGGTGCGCTGGCGGCCGTTTCGCTAGCTTTACTTACACCAAAATTGGTATCTTGCGAAGTGACCGTGTGACGAACATAAATAACATGAGTTATCATGAAAATCATGACACGCATGTCATGTACAGCATGACTTACGTGCCACGCTCATGGGGCGCTGGCGGCGGTTTCGCTAGATTGATATGCACCGAAATTAGTATCTTGCGACGTGACCGTGTGACGAACATTAATAACACGAGTTATCATGAAAATCATGACACGCATGTCATGTACAGCATGACTTACGTGCCACGCCCATGGGGTGCTGGCGGTCGTTTCGCTAGATTGATATACACCAATATTGGTCTCTTCCGACGTGACCGTGTGACGAACATAAATAACACGAGTTATCATGAAAATCATGACACGCATGTCATGTACAGCATGACTTACGTGCCACGCTCATGGGGCGCTGGCGGTCGTTTCGCTAGATTGATATGCACCGAAATTGATATCTTGCGACGTGACCGTGTGACGAACATAAATAACACGAGTTATCATGAAAATCATGACACGCATGTCATGTACAGCATGACTTACGTGCCACGCTCATGGGGCGCTGGCGGCCGTTTCGCTAGATTGATGTACACCAAAATTGGTATCTTGTGACGTGACCATGTGACGAACATAAATAACACGAGTTATCATGAATAATCATGACACGCTTGTCATGTACAGCATGACTTACGTGCCACGCTCACGGGGCGCTGGCGGCCGTTTCGCTAGCTTGATATACACCAATATTGGTCTCTTCCGACGTGACCGTGTGACGAACATAAATAACACGAGTTATCATGAAAATCATGACACGCATGTCATGTACAGCATGACTTACGTGCCACGCTCATGGGGCGCTGGCGGCCGTTTCGCTAGATTGATATACACCAAAATTGGTATTTTGCGACGTGACCGTGTGACGAACATAAATAACACGAGTTATCATGAAAATCATGACACGCATGTCATGTACAGCATGACTTATGTGCCACGCTCATGGGGCGCTGGCGACCGTTTCGCTAGATTGATATACACCAAAATTGGTATCTTGTGACGTGACCGTGTGACGAACATAAATAACACGAGTTATCATGAAAATCATGACACGCATGTCATGTACAGCATGACTTACGTACTACGCTCATGGTGCGCTGGCGGCCGTTTCGCTAGCTTGATATACACCAATGTTGGTCTCTTCCGACGTGACCGCGTGACGAACATAAATAACACGAGTTATCATGAAAATCATGACACGCATGTCATGTACAGCATGACTTACGTGCCACGCTCATGGTGCGCTGGCGGCCGTTTCGCTTGCTTGATATACACCAAAATTGGTATCTTGCGACGTGACTGTGTGACGAACATAAATAACACGAGTTAACATGAAAATCATGACACGCATGTCATGTACAGCATGACTTACGTGCCACGCTCATGGAGCGCTGGCGGCCGTTTCGCGATATTGATATACACCAAAATTGTTATCTTGCGACGTGACCGTGTGACGAACATAAATAACACGAGTTATCATGAAAATCATGACACGCATGTCATGTACAGCATGACTTACGTGCCACGCTCATGGTGCGCTGGCGGCCGTTTCGCTTGCTTGATATACACCAAAATTGGTATCTTGCGACGTGACTGTGTGACGAACATAAATAACACGAGTTAACATGAAAGTCATGACACACATGTCATGTACAGCATGACTTACGTGGCACGCTCATGGTGCCCTGGCGGCCGTTTCTCTAGCTTGATCGACCCCGAAGTTGGTATTGCGCGACGTTACTGTGTGACGAACATAAATAATAGGAGTTAACATGAAAACCATGACACGCATTTTCCTCAATGACATACAAGACGATGTATGCAGCTCTTTGCTGGCTGCTTCGCATTACATCGATTCCCACAATGCGTGGGATCTGCCGGCTTTTTTTATTTTATTTGCAGCTGTTCCGATTTTTCGGTCACGGACAAGATGATGATTTTTCGCTCACAACCAACGGCCCCGACGCCGACAGCGGAATTTCTGCGATACGAGCTCTCTAACGCTATCGCGTTAAAAGATAGGACTAGCAAATTAGGAAGCAAGCACCACAGTAGCAAGTGACGCTGCGCATTTGTGGGCGTGGAGGTGCTGATTTGTGATTATGTCGCGTACAAGTATTTTTAGCAACTTATATCCGAGTTTCAGCACATAACGAAAGACGCGGCCGCCAGGCTAGCATGGTCACATTCCACGCACTATAACTTGTTAGCGACCAAAATAACGCAATGTTGTTTTCTGCAGAACGGCAGACGACGTCCTTGACTTCAATCAGAGGGATTTAAAAAAAAAATTAAAAATGGCCTTTTTGAGAAAATTATTTTCTGTTTCGGCGTTTTTGGTAAATCACTTCCGTTTCAGCCTACTTATCGAGAAAAACGGAGCGCGATAAAACCACGCAAGTTAATTTAAAAGAGAGCGAAAGTATCAAAGTTAATATGTACCGATTTTTATTATCCTCACTTTAACTTGCTTGCAGCAATAAATTCACGAAATACAGGTATTTTGTGCGATTTGCCAGGTTTGTGATTTTTTTCTTCAAAAGTGCTTCGACAAGCAAGGAAAATAAAAGACTCATAAGATCGTATTTCACTTGTTCTTTAAGGGGGATGAATATTGTGACGAAGAAGTGCACCGTTTTTTCCCTAGGTGCGCTCAAAATTCAGAAATCGCGAAATTGGCGGAAAATTGTTTTTTGCGGCCAAAATCTGTACATTTTTTTTTCAGGCGAACAAATTTTTTTTCGCAAAAGTAACTGCGAAAGCATTGTTCTGGGTGTAATGCCAAGACCTACAGTAAATTTCATCAAAATCGGGAATGGTGACCGGGACCTCATGTTCGATCTTATCTGGACACACTCAGTGCTGATTCTACACCATAGGAAGGCACAGGCTCGAGAACGCCAAAAAAAAAATTACTTTGCTTCGCATCCACACATGGTTTCCTTTAACGGGAGATAGTGTAATTTTTTTCCAATGCAGTTTCTAGACCTGGCGTGGCTCTGTGGTAGTATAGCTGACTGCCATGCAGAATGCTTGGGTTCGATTCCTGCTGGGGTCCCAATTAGATAGATAGATAGATAGATAGATAGATAGATAGAAACGCTCAAAGTGCCTGAGGTTCGCTAAGAAGTGCTTCACATTTAAAACGGTACATGGGATCTTGCACCGCATTCCCGACTCAATGGCTAGCCAGAAGGACGGAAATGTCCCAGATTGTACGTTATGGATTGTTCAATTCAACGTCACCGAAATACACCTGTCAAGATCTCAATCATCTGTGACAATTTCTGCTCAATGAAAGGTACATGAGATGTTAAACTCGAGAGATTGCACTCCAAAGCAGGTTGGAGGGCGGCCCCCAACCTCGCCCCCCCCCTCCTTCGCATTTTTTTTTTCATTTTTATGTCTATTTAAATTTCGGCAGCCCTATAGAAAGGCAAACACGAGCGCACACAAAAGAGAATAAAAGACGACCCCCCCCCCCCCCCCCTCTTCCTTCGGAAAATATATCTGGCTTCTGGCTACGCTCCTTGTTTATAGCGTGACATACGAAACCGCCTTCGTATCTGGCGAGTTTCACTTATTAAAGGGTAGAAAAATATACCACGAAAGCAAAATGGGAAGTCTTGATTACCCTCTTTTTTTCCTTTTTTTTTATTCACGTGATTCACGTGATTTAGTTTCGTGCGTGTTCATGCGCCTGTGTAAATGCTACACACGAAATGTCTTGCTGTGACGTTTCGATCGCAGTGTTTGAAGGTTTTAAAGCGTCACTGAAAGTGCGCCAGTTTAATATCTTTTATAGCGTCAGTTTAATATGTGAAATGTGTGTTGCAGTGTTCCTAATTAAAAGAACAGAACAGCATTAAAGCTTCACTATGAAACTGGCGTCCATCTTGTTCTGCTTTATTATCAACGTCATCCTCCTTTTGTTTTCTGCCCCGGCTCTTGCGCTTCTTTATCTTCTGTCTAAAGGCTCGTACTGCTTCTTGTGTGTATATTGTTTTGTATGGAGCAACCTCTAGTTCCACAAGTGCGATAATTGTTCTTTTGTTTCAAGGAAAACCTCAACACACGTAGAGGAGCACTTGCATACTACAGAAGGTAATATGGGCCACCAACTATACTACAACCGCACGCAAGTATGTGGGGTGTCGGCTTTTTTATCTACGGGATTACAAAATAGAAGAGAGAAATTGTCCCAGCTGTGAATTTTAGTCCAGAAAAATTTTTTTTTCCTCAAATGAGAATTTTTCTATCTGATATATGCGTATGTACCTCATTGCTGTTTCGCGGTTCATCGGGGAGGTGATGGTTTCTCTCTTTCATGAACAATCCTCTACCTTGCGGGGTATAAGAATTGTTTCAATAGACTATACACAATGAAGCAACTACAAGCAATGCACTCGTTTTCAAGAGTTTATTCGCAATATTAAGAGAAGCTTCTTACATAGCTTTATTGCTGTGTTTTGGTGAACCCGCTTAACCGGTTCCACGAGACAGCACGAACGCATAGGCTTTCAAAGCAACTTCGAGTGGCGCCACTGCTCTTATAGCAAGTGGAGGCATCCGCGGCCACAACACTGCCGCCGCCGCTTCCGCGCACGCGCAGATCTCTCGAATTGCGTCTGTGGTGTGTCACATTGTAACTATTGCTGACCAGCAGTGATCTGGCCCGAATGAGAAGACCATGCGCGCAGGTGATCTTGCCGCCGACGCTGGTAAATCCGGCGACAAACCACCTTCGAGGGCAGTGTCTGGCCCCACGAACGCATAGCTCATCCGCGCGAGCGTCACCCCCTAACTTGAGCTTGGGTTCCCTATATAGCAGGCTGAGCCTTGCAATGTGTCACGAACGACCTGCCCGTCATTTAGACATTTTTGGCCAATGCATGTTCGGCAGAAACGTCGGCTGCACTGCGTATGTGCTCCCACTGTATTATGCGATATGCTTTAACAAAACCAATACCTTATAGTTCAACCTGCACAGCACACTGACTTCAATGCGTAAATTGACCCTCAGTATTTTTTTTTCTGGCTTATAAATACATTGTTTAGGCAAAACCTGTTCAGCGGCGCCGAAAAATCAGAATAGTGCCATAATAGAATGGGAGCAAACGTATTGTGATTAAGTGAAAATATTCTTGCTATATAGCAAGTCGGCATTGCGTAATGAACTTAAGGGTATATTTCAAGGTGCGGCACTACGTAATAATTCGCGAAGGTTGGGTTGCATGATCCGTATGCTTGAAATATAGAGCGCCTAGTTCTAAAAGTAACGCCAATAATAACATGATAGCCGAAGCCATCGCCTCTAGTACCGAAGTATGGCTTTTATTTGACCTGACGTCATTGAACAGCTTAGCTGAATTTCACCTGGCTCTCATGGGCACCGTGAGCGTGCCATTTTCAATCAACCGTATATCTTTGTTAAATGAAACAAACGAACAGCGAATGTGTAGTGAGAAAATATCAGCTTCTGAACTTCCAACAGCACCATGAGATATTAAATGGCAGAAAAATATCTGTGATAAAAAGTTAAGAATAACGCGAGCGAAATTCGGAGTAGTTCTTGTGATTCGAAGAAATAAAACCTAATCATTCTACCGCCAGAGTGACGTGCTTCCAACGTAGGGCCTGTTCAGAGGAGCCTTTTCAGCACAAAGAGCGGCCTTTGTAGCGAAGGACGGCAAACCGTTTTGAGTGGTTGCCACGCGTCACCATTATTCGAGCACGAAACATAATAGACCATGCCACGTGGTCTTTTCCAATTCTTTTCTTGGTTGCTATACGCCCGAATTTGTCG
The DNA here is from genome assembly GCF_013339695.2 of Rhipicephalus sanguineus. NCBI lineage: Eukaryota > Metazoa > Arthropoda > Arachnida > Ixodida > Ixodidae > Rhipicephalus > Rhipicephalus sanguineus. Next base: position 44,354,866 of record NC_051183.1, on the reverse strand, counting down.
CCGAAAACACATATGTTGCAACAGGGGCATTCCTCTGTGAATAGGTATATCAACGAGTAAACGCAATGCTTTCAAAGGCGCAGTCAGCGTGCCATTTTCAACTAACCATATCTCTTTAAGTGAAACCAACAAACCGCTATAGTGTAGAGAGAAAATATCAATTCTTGAACGCCCTACAGCACGATCAAATGTTAAATTGGAGAAACCACCATTGATAAATAGACAAAATAAACTGCACCCAAAATTCGGTGGAAATGTCTTGATTCGAAGAAATAAAACCTAATCATTCTAGCGCGAGAGTGACGTGTGAACAACATGGGGCATTTTCAGGAGTGCCTTTTCGGCGCAAAAAGCGAGTATAAGGGGGATGGCAATGCTTATGGGGTGGTTTCCACATGTCGCCATTATTAGAGCACGAATACTAATTGACCATGCCGCATAGTACGCGTCTACAATGGTGAATACCCTTGTGCTAAACGCGGGAGCGGAGCGCTCGGGTCTTCACGGGCGACAAATGTAGATAACACGTGGTTTTAGACGGGCCAAAATGAGCATGCGTGGCCCCAATGAATCTCCTGCGTTGCATTTTCTCTCCTCGCTTATCTCCGCTGCTGCGACTGTTTTGACCGTCAGAAGCACCTTTAGTGGAGCAGCATTGCAGCACGAAAATTGAAAACGCGCGATATTTGTGTGCCGGGACGGGTGGTTCTCCACGTTTTCTGTTTCTTTTTTTTTTCGGTGGTGCTTTGTCGCTGGCAGCAGTTCTGACAGCCAAAATAGTTGTTACAGCCGTGGTGATATACATAGATAGAAATTACAAAGCAGACGCGTCATTGGGGCAACGTATGTGTCCGGGCCCCATTCCGACGTTTGCTTCTGGCAACGACCACACCATTCAAGGAACTGACGCGTCAGCAAATGCGCCTGACGGCTTACTGATCACTCTTTTATTTCTATCATTGCCTCTTCTATTATTTGATTTGAGATTTGGTTTATGTCACCATAATCGATATCTCCTACTATGTTCCTACTTATTATGATCCTGCTATGTTCAATGTGGTGTCTAGCAGTAAGCGTTGTGATGTCGCCGTTGTTTTTACCGCTCCTAATAAGGTGTCAAAATTATGCAAGCTGCCTTGCATACATAGGAAATAAGATAGGTAGGTAGGAAGGAAGACTGCTATTGAGCATAGGAGCCCAGAATAACAGACAGCTGAGCTAGTTGCTAAGTATTCAATCTAAAATACAGGGGATGCAAACACGGACACACCACAAACACCGACTAACAACTGCAAAGGCGCACAACGGAGAAAAAACGCTTTTATTTTTTTTTGTGGGGTATTGACTTCTTTCTTGTGTAAGTGTTTGCACGCCCCGTCGTTTAGATAACATAGGAGCCCGTTCGTAGAGTGTAAAGGAATGCAGTCTCTAATATTCCCCCTAAATGCGGCCAGGCATATGTGGACAAACGGCAAAGCGTCTGAACGTGTACCTTCAAGAGCACCTTCAGAGAACTCAGAGGAGCAGAGAAGGCTTCTTGGCACAACATTGTTCGGATTGCGGACGCACGCCCCTTTTCAATGGTACAACGGTTATCGCTAGACATCGGCGACGCTGGCGTTCATGGGCAAGCAAGCGCTGGCATTCCAAACGTGCAGCGTGCTCGGCTTATGTGTATCAAACGTGGGACCTGCGTGACCCCAAGTCGAGACATGGGACAGCGTGACAACAACGCCAGACACGAGACGACGATAGGGAGGTCGCTTAAACTGTTCGTTAGTCAAAAAAGGAGCTGGAAGTTAGCGCTTTCCTTCGTTCGTCGCACATATTTTTTTTTTGTCCGTAATGTAAAGTGCGCTCTGTAATACATGGTTGCGTCAATGGGGACCGCGCATGCTCTCATGTGGCCTGTTTCAATCCATATGTTATCTATAGACGTTGCCTTTCCAGTGCTAGTCGGACGCTCAGGTGTTCTAGACAAGCGTGTTGACTTCTGTACTGCGGCAGCGCTGGTATCGGTGCTACGTGTGCTATTCAGCCGCGTTTTTGGCGCATTAGGTGAATTTCGTTTCCATAAAGCAGTGGCTGGATTGACGTACTGCGGGCAGGATGTTATTACAACAGCACGAAGCTTACAGGACTGGCATTCTGCAGCTTCCTTTCTGGAGAAAGAAACAGCCAGAAGGAATCAATTCGAAACATCATCACCGCCAAAGCGGACAGGTGGGGTACTTTGTGTTATTTTCTTTTATGTTACATGCGGAAGAAGTTAGTCTTAATTGCGATACGTAAAACTGGTCATTGATTTCAAGCAAGAAAGCGCGGAAAATGCAAGGAAATCATTTGAGGTCCTGCATTAGAGCTCGCCTCAACCTAGCACCCGTTCTCTTGTTACTACCCGTGGTGTGCCTGTCTTGAGAACTGCTAAACCGTCGCCTTTTTCTTGTTTTTTCTTTGTTCTGTACGAACAGTTTTAAAGGAGTAATCGGATGTCGCGAACATGCCTTAGTTAAATGAAGCATTCGGAGACGTTCTGCCTGGTGCTTGTTCAGCAGAATACAGACAGAATGTCTGCGAAAACACTCGTATGCGCTTACGTCATGTCTATTTGTGTATTGTTGCTGCACGAACAGTGCTCACGGTATGAAACATGACTTAAGAAATTCAAGTGTACTACACGTCCTTGGCGTTTAGCCCATGGGCTTGTGAACGGACAAGCAGAAGGAACGACACGCAGGGGCGCTATGTCGCTCCATCTTTTAATCCGCGCTTTCACAATTATCTGCGCTAAACACTAGGGTTGTGTGACCAACATGGCCCGAAGTCAACGTTTGCTACACCGCCTGCTGTACGCAATTCTTCCACATGAATACGTCAAGTCGCTAGTTTTGGGTCACTAACGGCGATATGTTCTCGATGTAAGCGTGCCAGCCAATAATGCGATGACGTAACTTAAATAAGGTTTCAAATTTGGCTTATGGGTGCACCATATTGAATGCCATTGACGTAGCGCACACAAAACAAAAGAAGAAAGACGCACACGCACGAACACAGACACTCAGCATTGACGTCAAACGACAGATTAATTTCAGACCGAAGCAGTAGATATATACTATACCGAGTGCGTCACTAGGCAGCTGCTGCTATAACGTAACAGGCACAGAATGCGGGAAAAAAGTGATCGTGGCATACATTTATAGCTTGCGAGAAAATCCCAATTCTCTTGTCGATGATGCCATGAAGGCTGATTGATGCATGCATCACCAAAGACAATGACAGTGCTTCACTCATTGTGCTAGTCATTTCGTTCTCGCTCTTACCCTGAATAATATTTTCGCTGAAGAGCGAGCGACATGCGTACTTATCGAAATAAGGCAAAAGGAAAGAGTCGGGCCGATGGATGCTTACTTTAATGTGTTCGTGTGGAATATCAGTAAGGCATCTGCCAGCTTGGCCTCCACAGCTTCATTCGCTTATCTTCGGGACACGGGAGATATTACATTTGTCTCACTCAACGTGCATTGGGCTGTGGTTGTTCTCAAACCAAGTTTTTTTTTTTTGTACGCTTTGGCCTGCTGTCCTGGCAAACTTGAGCAAAAATTTCGTAGAAAATACAACTTAGCTATGACCACGCTAATCAATTTTCTCCCGGCAGTATGAAACCTGAAGAATGTTAAGGATCTCAGCTTCCTTTTCCATGTCTGAAATTGAGCGCAGTTGCATGTTTTTATTTAAAAAAAAAGAACGTACAGATATTTTTCCAGCGTTGTTATATTGCCATCAACGGGCTATATCTTAGTGTACAACTTTGAAGAGCAAGGAGCTGGCCCCCTTCATGGTACTTTAGCAGATATTTTCAAAATTGCGAAATAATTACCCCTTCGTCGAAGCAATGATGTAGATGCACATTTAATTTTCTTAGGTACGGTCAAGTCAGCTTCAATTTTTTTGTTGACCACTTCGCCAAAGCCAATCTGGCAATAGCCGGAACGCAGGTCTCCAGATGAGAAGTAGCAATTTTTTTTTGCGTGCATATATTAAGATCATCATCAATGTTCGAGGGCGAAATTACATCCTTGTTTCAATTATTTCTTCTCAACGCAAGATATGCGGCAGTGATCTATCTCCAGCAAGCACAGTTACCCTTTGTATTCATGTGTTTTCTTTAATAAAATTCAGTTGGAAGTTAGCGCTTGTGTGTGTCGCATTCTCCTGTCTTTCGTCCTTGAAGTTTGCGCTATTTAACTGTTCAAATGGAGTACCAACTAGCCGAAACACGCACCTTGCTAAGTTATATTTCCAGCAAAGAGGCGGTCGGTCCCGTTAGGCTGGTGGACGCTGAGATGGTGATACATCTGTCTTACACCGTTTATTGCGAGCAGTCGTAATGTAACGAGCAGTAATAAGCTTACTTTATCCACTACTTATGCCGTGCTGTGTGAATTCCAGTCGTGAAGGGGGACTGTTTTGTAATGAAATATTATTTTGCTCAAAAGAGATAGAGAAGGAATAACATTTAAAAGTCACATGCGTTGCACAAAACAAATGCTTCTGATATGTGGAACAGAGATACAGTGAAATCACATATGTAAGCTGCGTCATATTGATGTACACGCGTTTATTTAGATGAGTAAACAGCTACAGGAAACGACGGGAAAATCTTTGCTAACCAGACACTCCACTAAGTCTTAAATTCACGCCTTTACTTGAGAAAATTTTGTCACTGTTTTGTTTCGAATTGGCTGAATGATGGTACAGACATCGACATGGCAAAACATTTATTTGTGCAGACGTCAGTTTTACGTCCGGAGCACTTTAAGGGCCTGGCCTGTCGTATGCTGTCGTATGCTGTTATCGTATGCTATCGTATACGATAGCATACGATAACAACGTATACGCAGGCATAACCACAAATACGCAGGCATAACCACAACGATAACAACGTAAACGCAGGCATAACCACAAATATGTAACATACTGAGCGCACGCTTGCGGCAAGGAGAAGCCTTTTTCCTCCTCTTTTGCTAGCGCCTTGATGATAAGTGCGAAGCACTTTAAGGGCAAGGCTGTTGTACGCTGCCGTCGCTTGGCGTAACGCAGGCAAAAGCACTTATAAAATAGGAAAAAAAAAGGAAGCAAGAATTAGAGAGAGAAATAAAGGGATAAAATTAGAAGAAAAATAGAAAGAGAAAGAAATTGATAAGAGGAGAGGAAGAAATAAATAGAAGAAAAAAAACAGAAAACAAAGAGTGTAAAATAGGAAATGAAAGAGAGGAGGAAAGAAAGAGAAAATAGAAGAGAAACAAAGAAGGCTGCCCAGCTCCGCACTTCTTTCAAGTTTGACACCGCTAGAGCGAAGCTTCCTTAATTTTGAAAGGAAACTAAGCGGGCCAAAAAATATGAATTCGTGAAGCCTGACACAATTGCATGTCTAGAAGTACACGTTGTTGTGATTCATGTTCAAATACAAGCCACACAAGTATGGCTGTTTTTGCGCTCCCCTGGACCTCTTCCCTCGTAATTTCCTTGCGCAAAAAAGAGCCATACTTTCGTGGCTTGTACTTGAAAAATCGCATGATGCCATTAGTGTAAACAAATGAAACAAAAACGCTGACTTTTTCAATCACAAAAACACAGCTCTAATTTAAACATGGACTGTGAAACAGCAAGCGAGGTCGCGCACTGACTGCCAACAAAGCGTTTATTTCCCTCCCTCTCCCCTTTCATGATCTATATATTTGTGCTCACACAATAAAAGCTTTGTTGGCAGCAGTGGGGTAGCGAGGGGGGGGCGGCACACCGGGCCCGTGCCCCCCCCCTCGAAATTTTTTTTCTCCCATGGGATACAGAGCACAAAATGACACTACATCCCACTTCTCTGCCCGGCCCCCATTCAGATCAAGGAGGTGCCCCCCCCCCCCCCCCCGAAAAAAAATTCTCCCTACGCCCCTAGTTGGCAGTCAGCGCCCATCCTTTAAATTAGCGCTGTGTGTTTATGGTGGATCCGTTTCAACGAGCTCGCATCCGAACTCTTCTAAGTCAGCTGACCTTTTATTGCACGGAGCGTCACGACGAAGATGTGGACTCGAAATGAATCCTGCGGTGTTGTCCCTCTTACGTGCAGTACAAAGCATCAAATGTTTTCTTCAATGTGGTTAACAAATATCACGTGGCGACACAAGGGGCAAGAATCGCATCTGATCCAAATGGCGCTCTTTATATTAACTATCAGCCAATAGCAGCAATCTGCTGCTTGACGGCATACAGCTGATGCCCCGTGCACCGAAGTTCATGAGGCAGCGCCTCTGTATGAATGGAGGGCACTTAGTGGATAAAGCGGCAAATTCACGCTCTCTTTGTGCACTCTACGTGACGCGCACGATTACAAGGTTTGGTGTAACTGTTCGCGGCAACGTTTGCTGCTCGTAGAATGAATGAATGAACGAACGAATGAATGAAAAAATGAATGAATAAACTTTATTAATTGTTCGGCAGTTTCCTACGGGCGAGGCAGGGGGAAGAGGGGATTAACCCCTGTCCCGTCCCACCCTCCGTCACTGTTGATAGCGCCAGGTGACGGCTTGAAGTCCTTCGAACCGGCGGCATCTTATGTGTTTTTTTTTTCATCAAGCTAGGCGGGTAGTTCAGGACCCCATTAATGTACATGACACTATACTTCAGCTGATTTTCGTTGATCTGTCACGAATGAGTAGACCAGCATTTTTTGAGAGTGCGGTTTAGCGGAGAAAATAAGTACAGTGCACTTGTTGACAGCTTGAGAACAAAAAAAAAATAGGCTGGCGTTCATTCACATGCAAGAACTGGTTCACGACGTCACGTTGGGAGCATCTGGGTGTTGGTATCGTTGTCTCGATACAAATGGAGGAGGACGAAAGGAAAAAGTGGATCTGCCGAGAAACTCAAGGCAGCCAAGAGAATATTGAGCTCCTGAAATAAGCTTCTCAAAAAGAAAATGGCGATGTTGGTTGAGATCTAAGAACGTTGAGTAGTAAATGAAGACTGAAGGATGTATAGAAGTTGGATGCATAATGAACAAAAACAGACCACGGCCTTCCACCGGCGCTGTGCTCCGAAACCAGGAGACCTGAACAGTATCAGATAATCAATTAGCTAATTAGGCGCATAGTTCTATCCTTAGTCATCAGATGGCACAAAAACAGAGAGAATTAAACTTTCGCACTAGTAACAGAGACACAAGGCGAAACACAGACAGTGCCTGCTTTTTGTTCCCAACAGTTTACATCCAGATGAATTACCGACAAGCCCAAGTAGAAACCCTCCTGACAGAGTGCATACGCGGCCATATTTTGCCAGTTACCTTGAAATGGACGATATTGCGCAGTAGGTGTAGCGTGTAAATTTTTACTTGCATTATGCCATACGTCAGTACAAATTATATTTCAAAGACACTTGGCAAGTCTTGTCCGGTCTATTGGCAATACACGCAAACGATTGTAATGAATAAAAACAAAAATCGAGTATCTCGGATTTCAGGGCTGGACAGATACTCAATATACTCAATACAGATAACGAAATATATGTGCTGGAAAGTCTAAAATAGAGATACCGAGAGTATTTTTCATTCACACATTGGGATATTTCGAAGATACTTTTGCAAAAAGTGCGATAAAGTGTCCACGAATGCAGATAAAAGAATAGAAATACTGGAAGACGTTTTTTTCTTCGGGGGTGCCGATGCTCCGCAAGGACATTGATTACGCGCAGAATTATATTGCGAATATAGTTGCAGTGCATTGAAACTTCCAATTGAGCATATCACTCGAATCACTAACGAGCACTCATGAAATAAGTAAAAGTATTAATTTTACACAAAAGATGTGCTTTGCTGAGAAGGTTGTGTGCAAACTGCACCTAAGCAACGTCAACTATAGGCTCGTTCTTAGAAAGCTTCCGTTTGGCCTCAACACAAGACTGGTGAACTTGTGAAATATCTGGCGGCCTGAAAGAAATTTGGGATGCGGCGCCGCCCTTGAGCGACATCGAGATTCGTTGGCAGAGGCCGACAATACTGCCTCCGCGATTCTACTGTCAGCGGCGTCGGGCGCTTTCCCACATGGTTAGGCTGTGCATGTGGGGAACCCTTTGGCGCACCGCCAGTCGGCGACACTGGCCGGGCATCACCGGTCTGTGTCGCCGACTGGCGGTGTCGCCGACAAACCTTTGTTTAGGTTAGCACCAAAAGTCCTCCTCCCCCCCCCCCCCCCCCATCGAAATACGTCAGCTCGTTCTCGACAAAAAAAATGTAATGAGACTCCTCACGGTATTGCGATATAATTGGTACGTTGTAAAAGTATTTCACTAGTGAGATACAAATAGTTTTCAAGTGTATCTCGACAAAAAAATACAGGTATTCGAAAGTATCTCTCACATATTATCGCGGCCATGGCATATTTCAATTAGTGCAGTGCAAAATATACTAAACTGACACTTTAATATCCATCACCAGTTATATAGATAGATTACATCATGTTTCATATGGCAGCATTGATAATAGTTGAAAAGCACTATACGTCTAGCCTTCAAGTTGTAACGTGGCTCAATGTCCCAAGTGGCTCAACATGCTAGAACTTGGGGTACGTCACCCTTGGGACAGTGCCTGCAAGAGAACGCAGAAAGAAATTTTTGTGGCATACTTCATTATTCGGTACAATGCTTATTAATAAATAGACGTGCATTGCTTATCACATTTTCCTCTCAGCTTTTCAAGAATACGGAATATGCAGGGAAATTTGTGGCATCAAATTACAGTACTTGTTTCGTAGCAGAAATATTACTTAGTTTGCGTTTAAATTAGTAGTTCATTCTAGGATCTAGTAAATAGCACAATTTGAAAATTTTGCGGACATGGATCAAGAATATACAATAATGCAGACGCAGAGGGGAATGTGGGCGTTTAAAGGAGTACTGGCACGATTTTGAGGCAACATCAAATGGACATCTTTCGTTTCCATTAAATGCAGTCTTAACGCTCTCCACATATAAATGAGCCAGGGAACATATATAAAATAATCTGATTTTATTTTAATGGTTTCGTCACCCAGCATCTGCAAGCTAGACCCACTGCAATGAACAGATCAACAACGGCAGATCAACATAGTTCGCTTGGTTTGCGACCTATGCGTCCTGTATTCTGCCAAAATGGCCAAAATCACTGCTCTAGTCGCTGGAAGTCAGTTCGAACTTCGTTAGTAACGTGCACCATGTGCAACTGACAGTAGACCGCAGAGCTGTAGCTGGTACGTCACAAGTTGCTGTCCCCACGCTTCTTATACCTACCTCAGACTGTGTTGACACGTCACTGTGACACCGCCTTCTCAATTCAGAAATAGAAAATAGTTATTAAAGTAGTGGTATTAAAATTTAATTCACTGTATTCGTAGGTACCATGATGCCTTATTAGGGTTCTGGATGCCAGATTTCATATTTTAGAGCAACGATAGGATAATTTCTGAAATTTCTGAAAGCAGACAATATCGGTGGAGCCAACTTTTCCACAAGAGGAACTTGTCTTAGCCAAGGCAGCAAGTGTGTTCTTTAGCAGCGTGCACGCTCTCCTCGCTCTTTTCTAACGACTATTTTCTAAGATAAAGGGGGGCAAGAACTACTTTGTGGACAATAGAAAAAGGGAGAAGGAAGGAACAAATTGGCTATCCGAGATATAAAGGTGCGACGGACAAAGAAAGAAAGCGTAAACAGAAAATTTTCAGTTGATATTCGAACATTTACATGGTGGAGATTACAGATGGTGTTCAAGTTCCAATGTATATTGAGCGCAAACAGTCCAAGTGAGTGGTTCCGGGACAATGTTTCCTACCTGGTGTTCTAGTACCCGTTAAATGTTTTGCATGTAAAATTGATTTTCGTTGCTACTACATTTATGCAGTCTTCATTATTCGAGAGTAAATATGGCTCTGGCTCTCTGCATTGATGCTTTTGGGATGGCGGTGTTTTTCTACGCTTAGCGACACATTGAAGATAAAGCGTGTGGCCACGATCAGATATTTTAGGGCGAAAGGCTGAGATGCCTCATCAAACGCAAAAATTCGCCTGCCTCCCGCGTCGGTGTCTCCCGTCGGCGGCGTCAACACGACTGATGCAAAAAATTACGACGTGATAACGTCATCATATGACGTCATCATGACATCACAGATCGCCAAAATTTATGACGTCATTATGACGTAATGTGACGAAACGTCAAATAGTGATGTCACTACGTGACATCGTAGCTTGGTCAAGGGTGCGCAATCACGGTGGTAAAGCAATACCAGGTGAGGTGCCTCCGATCCTGGAGGCAGTAGAAATCCATGTTAGGTGGAGGAAGCTTTCGGTGAGTGGCGGGGCAGTATCAATACATCGACTGAGAGGAAAAAGAAGATGGCTTTCCCGTTCTAGTCATCTTGGGTGAATGCATAAGGGACCTGTGAGTTCTTTTTTTTTTTTGCTTGCGGTACATTCTGTAATCTGTACAGCAACGCCCGTTCCGTGTGAGTGTGATTGGGGGCGCCAAGGTCACTACACGCTAGGATTTACTCACGTGGTGGATGGATGGATGGATGCTATGAGCGTCCCCTTTCTAACGGGGCGGTGACATGTCTGCCACCAGGCTCGAAGAAAAAAAAAAAAAAAACTTCCTTCTTTCATGTTGGTCTAATACCTTATCTACATTCATTAAATCTATGTTATTATACGAAAAAAAAATATAAATTCATGGTCCATCTCTCTGCCTCTTAAGGCAGAATGACCTTATTTTCCCCCATTATTCATTTTTGTACTTTATCTCCACTTTTCTGCCACCAATACTCTAACCGTCTCTTAATTATTTCTATCGCGGACGTGTTCAGCTTTGCATTGTTGTCCCTAAAACCCAGGGCTTCATGTAGACTCGTGCCCACACGTACACCTGGGTGAATATCGCCACATTCAATCAGTACATGTTCCATCGTTTCCTTAGTTCCCCCGCAGCATGTACATTGTTCTTTTTCGTTACTGAATCTCGCTTTATAACTACGCGTTCTAAGGCAGCCCGACCTTGCTTCAAACAGTAAAGCGCTTCCCCTTAAATTATCATAAAACATTTCCCTCCTTATTTCGTTTTTTTCCCTTTCGGTAGTTACTCAGAGCCGGCTTCTTTTCCATCCCTGTTATCCAATAAGTCCTCTCCGCCTCTCTGACCTTCCGCTTAATGCTCCTTGTTGCCGTATCGCCCGCACTGCTAGCCGTACATTTACTGGTGAGCCTCCTAGTTCTTTTTCTCCACTGCGTGTCAACGCTTTTTCTATACAAATACCTGAAAACCTTCTCTGCCCGTCTACTCTTCTTCATTTTCCTCAGCCTCTCTTCGAATCTCATTTTGCTCTGAGCTTCCCGCACTTCAAAGCCTGTCCATCCCATATCACCCTTTACAGCCTCATTTGTCGTCTTCCCGTGAGCGCCCAACGCGAGGCGGCCCACCGTCCTTTGATTTACATCCATTCCTGATTGTACATCTGACTTCATGAACACCACTGAGTTCCCAAATGTAAGCCCCGGGACCATCACACCCTTCCACAGCTCTCGAAGCACCTCATACCTCATATCCCGTGCGCCCTCTTTGGCGCACGAGCAAACTTGGACGACGCTTGAACTTCGCCTTCAAGAGTAGAACGCCATAGTGTAGTCGGGCCCCGTGCGCATAGCCTACTCGACTGCAAGCGTGACATCGGTTCTCGGTGCATGCCTCAACCGTGCCGTAAGTAAACGAACGACTGTGCGCGTAACATTGGCCGTTGCAAACTGTCCTTGAATGTCTACTGCATGTACAGTTGTTAAGTACATGCTACGCCATAAGTCTTCCTTTTGCGAATCACCGAAAGGCACACTAGGCGTCCGTAATTCAACGTGCGAACCTACGCAGTTGCTCACTTCGTTGATGCTTTTGCTGCTGCTGATGATGATTAAATATGTCTGAGCCCTTTGTAATGGGTGGGCCTTTAAAACACCCACTCGTTGCGCAGCTCGAATGTTTTGGTGCCTGGCGCGATTATACGCTTCTGCCACGTAATATTACATGCGTTAAGGTGACTCCTTCCACTACATGAAAAAATCCGTTAACAGGGGGTGGGTGCTTGAGCCAACGTTTCGACAAGTGGACTTGTCTTCTTCAAGGCTGGAACTGATCTCCTTAGCTATCGTGTGTATATGCTTCGTGCCCTCTCCAGAGTGGGGGTTGGGGAGGGGAGGAAGGAGAGGCCACCGTCACGAACTGTGAGTCACAAGAAAGGCGCGGAAAAAACAGAACAAAGAAAGGGGGGGGGGTGTCGGGAGAGGGGGGGGGGGGTGTACGTTTCACTGAATGATTGTCAGTGGAAGCACGTGGCATTTTAATAATAGTAGGTTCGAAATTCCTAGAAGGGCTTAACTCTCGTTGGTTTTCGTTGTGTATGTACCATACCGAATCGATTCAAGAGCCCCCTTAGAAACGTTAATACCGGCAGGCTGGAGTGTGTTGAACTTGTGAATAAGGTATGACTGTATATTTTCTGTCCCTTGGGGGCAGGAAGTTTGACTGAAGTATGTAGAGTTCGAAATTGGTGACCTGCTACATTAAAATGCTGTGCCACTGCTTTGGGTAACTTCTTCACCGCGTCCGCGCGATGCCCGTTTAATCTAACACTAACAGGTTGTCCCGCCAATGTACTGTTTTTGACAATATGAACATTCGATCATGTAGATAACGTTTGAACTATTGCACGTAACACTAGATTTTATATGGTGGACGTAATCACTTCCGGTGCTTTAACTATAACGTCATCTTGAAGGTCTTTACAAGTCTTACATCTTGGACGAAAGCAAGGTGTTATGAGGGCAGTAGAATGAGGGCTTACTTTTGCATGCAATAACATGTCCTTAAAATACCTATTGCGGCGATACACGACCTTTGGTACTCCGGGAAACGCTTTTCTAAGGCGCTTGTTGCTTGCCAGTATCGGGTAATACTTAGGGAGGATATTATTTATGTCTGGCAGCGCATTTGTGTATTTGGTTATAAATGCTGGCGGCTGGTTGGGCTGTGCTACGGGGGCCCTTTGAGCTCGTGATGGTTTCCTATCTAGTTGACATGCTTCGTTGTAGACCTTGTTTAGAGCACCTTGCGGGTAATTTCTTTTAACTAATGTTTCCTTTAGGCTGCTTAAATGGTGAACGTAGTCGCTCTCGTCGCTACAGATCCTCCTTATACGCCTCGCCTGTCCTACAAATATCCCTTGTTTGAGGTGTCGCGGGTGATTAGTGTAATCTAGGTATTGCTGGCTGTCTGTTGGTTTTCTGTAAAGTGTCGTCTTTAATTTTCCTGCTTCAATAGATACGGTTAGATATGCTATCTATCGTCAATAGATACGGTATCTATTGAAGCAGGAAAATTAAACCACAACTCACCAGATAACTGTCATTATCGCTCAAGACCCGTGTAGCACGACGTAGTCGCGTTTCGACAGACGCCTTTCATCTGTTGAGCAATGTACCGTAAAACCTATACACCGCATTATAAGAACAATATCTTCAAACGTGTACATACGAGAATGTCTTGTTCATCGTCTGCCAGTCCGTGGAAGAAAAATTCAGGAAGTGCTTTGAGCCGAACCTGCAGGTTCAATGCAATGCAAGAATCAGAGTTTATGTACATAAGCATGGAATAAAATTTCACGCCATCGTTTAAGCAATGCAGAAAGCACGTCTCCAAGTGCCCTGCTTGATGACCATCCGTAGCCAATATAAACGTTACTCTACTGATAAATATGAGATTATCATGAGGGTCGAAAATCCATCAGGCTGCAAATCCTGCAACGTTAACGAAGTGTGTATGCTAACGCTATTTTTATGTGATAACGCTTAGATGCGCCATCAAACACGAAAACAGCCAGTGGGCGTCAACACGACTGGTGCAAAATATGCAATGACGGCATCATGGCGTCACGTGGTGCCGAAATATCTGACTTCATCATGACGTAACTATGACTTCACATAACGTGACGTGATTTATGTCGTCAGCACATTACATTGACGCTTGATCAAACTGGGGTCAATCCCGGAGGCACTGCAAAGCCACGCCGGGTGCTGAAATCTTGATTGGGAGGGAGGGAGGGGTGTTATCAGAACAGTTGACTGAGAAGAACAAGATGGTCTTCGCCTTCGTGTCGTCATACGCAAATGAATAAGGGACTGTGTGACTTAAGATCCTTATCACTTTAAACGACCTTGATATTTTACATTCACAAAGCAGTAAAATATGACCAGACTGAGTGATCGAAAGAGCACTGTAATATTTTGCTCTTGGGGTGCAAGGATAGAGTATATATAATAAGTCCACTTCGAAGGTGTTTCCGCATAACGTGCTTTTTAGCGCTTGCCTGCGGCTGACTTTGCTACATCATAATGCTTGAAAATTTTTGAGAAGCCGTACACCGAAAAATGATTAGAACCTGTTCTAGCGGTTTCGCAGCTTCTGATAATGGCTATCCGAAGCCGCAGAGGGGCCTAGCAGTATCTGGATCCGGACGGGCCGCCACTGAAAACTGTACTAGGCAGATTTTTCACGGAAACTTTTTCAAGTGAAACTGGCTTGGCAGGCCTCTGTTATGGAGTGTCTGCCTGTACTGTACAAAATTATGAGTGTGGGTGTAGTTCATTTGGTGAGTCATGATTAGGAAAATTAGCCGCGCAAACACACGGGACAGAGAAAAAGAAAACGCCGCTTCATGTTGTCTCTTTCCGTGGGACGTGTGTTTTTGCGGTTACTTTTCCTGGTCGTATTGTTAGCCTTAGTGTAAATAGAACCGGTCATTCTCATACCATGCTAGTTCCAACGTCTGCTCCTCAAGAAGTCGTCGCGATGACACAAAACACTTGTTATGATTTCTTAATTGAGGAGGACATAGAATGTTATTCTTCAGCAACATTTAAAATAAGCATATCATATTAACTTTTCTGCTAATTGCTGTCGATCTCGAATGCTCTAATGACTCAATTTCTAGTCAGGAAGAAACGGTACTAATTTAAAAAGGTTCGAATTATCAGTCACAAATAGGCGAACTAAATTTACAGAGTCGCGAATAAGTTAAACTGAAAGTGGAGAAACAGGATGGGAAGCAGACACTTCATGATCATGGCATTGAATGACATTGAATATGGTAATGAATACAGACAGAGAATTGTCTTGACACGAAAAATCGAAGCTAATATAAGCAAGATAAGACACAAGATATATCAGGCGAAACAATGATGAATGTAAACCTGGAAATCAACTAAGCCTTTTGTTTTGCACAAATTAGTTAGGCAGACTATACAATGACTGAGACGCCATGTTGCCTCCGTTTTCACGCGCTGAAGCAGCTGCCCTAATATGCGTGTCAGACAGTCAAAAATATCCCCTTTAAGAATACCGCAAATCATTAGCTCGACCTCGCGGTAAACGATTAAATTAGCCTCTCAGCTGCGATTGGACCTATGTTGAGCCTTATTAAGAGAAAAAGAACTTTCTCGCAATGACCAGAACCGGAGGCGACGGTAATCAAATGCTAAATGATGGGTAAGCAAATGAAAGATGACGAAGTGGGTGGTCTATTATACCTGTACAGAGGTGTGTAATTTCATGTCGCGAGAAACTGTGACAAGTATTGTTGTTAGTAGAAGCGCACGTGGCGTAGCTTTTAATATAAATGAACTGTAACCACTTCCACATTCGCATTGATGCTGCAGGGTTTTGAGTCGTAATTTGTTATGATTTTTTTAAGCTTCGATATAGACTAAACAGTGCATTTAGGAAAATTTTGGACGACGATTCTTTTCAGTTTAAACGCCTACAGTCTAATCGAATAATTTCAGGGAAGCACTGCAGAACTATTTTTCTTTCTCGCGATCATGTTGGTGTACCTGTGCCTATGTTTCTAAGGCTGTTTTTTTTTTCTTTTAATGTGAAAGCCTTAGGAGCCACATCAAACGCGAAAATTTACCTTCAGTGGAGACGGTGTCTCGCGTCGGCGGCATCAACAAGAGGGATGCGAAAATCATCATCACGAGATAGCCCCACCATATGATGCCAGTATCACGTCACACATCGCAGTAACTTGTGACGTCATGACGTCGTCACATAAAGTGGAGTGACATGCTGATGTCATCACGGGGACAGTTCATCGTCGCTTTGCACTGCCTCTGTGATCGGTGGGCCGATCACGGAGGCAGTGCAAAACCAGGTGAGGTGTAGAACATCTTGCAATGTCTCCGATCCTGGCGGCAGCGCAAATCCACGTTATGTACGAAAGCTTCTGGAGGAGGGCGGGGGGCACGAACAGTACAACGACTGAAGAAAATGATGGCTTTCGCCCTGCAGTCGTCTTAGTCAAATGCGTAAGGGACATGTGAGTTCTTTACTTCGTCTGAAGCTTCATAGTACTGAAGCAGTATTCCTTCAGTACCGAAATATCGTACCATCGTAAAATGGTCAGAGCAAAACGCTCAAGTGCACGACATGTGATGAAACACAGTGCGCCAGCCATAAGGTTTCTTTTGTGACATATTTCACTATTGACATGAACGAATGTCGAGCATTTAACCGTTTCATATATTCATTCAATACTTAACTCAGTAATCACTATGCGATGCAATATCGTTCGAGTGACAAATGTCACTTTTCGACTGTGACGAACTCTCAATATTACTTACACACGGCTTGTTGCCTTCGTTGTCGACCAATGAATTGTACTATTAGGGTAATGCCGTATTACGGCTCCACTGGTATTGCCTGTACAAAACGTGTTGTAGGTCTCCACATCTGCATAAATAATATTAGATTGAAGTGAAGTGTACATACATTTCATATCATTCCTGGCAATTTACGGGACACTGAAAGCAGTCCGTATGCAGCGCGTATATGTAACATCAGATAACGCTTATAAATTATTAGTAACGCGTGAAAATTCTCTCTCCAAAATTTTATTGAACAATGTAGCAAGAAGCTCACAAGCTAATCAGACGCCGCTCATGAAGGTCATTGGACCTAACTCAATGTGTTAAAGAACCTTGGTGTGCTTTACAGCAATGCAAGCCATGAGTGCACTAAATTAAGGTGGCCATTTTCATGTGGCCTACAGCTCGAATGTTGGATAGAAAAAAAATTGTCTCATTGCAAGTACTGAAGGTACTTTTCCTAGCATCCATGACACCACGATCAGGAACAAATAAGGAAAATAGAAAATGTGACGAGAAAGTATAGGTGAACCTCCATGTCGCGAAGCCGCTTGCGCCTCGCACTCTCCGTAATTTTGCATCGTGTTATCGCCATTGCGATCAGTCAGCGGCTGCGCTCTACACACGCACAGCAGTCTCAGCAGATCGCTCTGTTTGCAGCCGGAATGTGGGGTGCCAATCGTTGGTACTTTCTTTGAGTAATGTCGCATCCTTGGCACAACACGCCGATGTCAGAGGAAGTGGTCCATACAAATAGATTCCCACGCGTCCAAACGAATGGTTAGGATAATGTAATGGTTGTAGGCCTCCTGGCGACAGGTGCGTTGAAGGTTATCGACGTTGGCAATCGAGGCAGGAGTGAACGAACTTCTGCACGTAGTTGTACATCCCTCGCCAGAAGTATCGTTGTCGAATGCGGTGGTAAGTTTTGCATACCACAGAGTGCGCGCACTGCTGATCCGAGTGGAACGACCCGCATGTTTCAGAACGCAGACTGCGGAGTAGCATTAGTAGCCAGTGGCGGCCGTCGGCTTTGTAATTGCGTCGGGGAAGTAGGTCGTCACGAATGGCGAAATGGTCGTCTTGACGAGGCAACGCGCAAGTTGATGGTGTTGCCGAAGGACAAGTGAGCAAGTGTATTAGTGAGGCGATCCATTTATCCTTGCGCTGTTCGGTAGCGATGGTGTGAACGTTGACGGAAGAAACTGAAATGCAAGATACTGAGCAGAGGGCATTGTCGTCAGGCAAGGGGTAGCACAAAAGGGCATCGGTTTCAGCATGCTGGCGTCCTGTGCAGTACAGCAGGCGGGCGTCGGTGCCTTGTAGACGAAGTGCTCAGCGGGCCAGATGGTCTGAGGGATACTTCAGTGACGACAGCCACCATAGTACATGATTGTCGGTGACGTCAAATGGACGACCATACAAATAAAGGCGGAACTTAGTAAGGGCACAGGTGATCGCGAGGCATTCTTTTTCCGTGACGGTGTAATTGGCCTCGGTTATAGTAATCGTACGGCTTGCATATGTGACGACATATTTGGGGAACCCTCGTTTGCGCTGCGCAAGGACAGCGCCGAGGCCTAAACCGCTGGCGTCTGTGTGTACCCCCGTTGAGGCCGTAGGTGCTTAGTGGCGTAGTATAGGATGAGACGTCAACAAACGACGGAGCTGTGCGAACACCTGGTCGCATTTGGACAAAGGCGAATTCAGGGGCTCGTTCCTTCTTAGGAGCTTCGCCAGCGGCGATATGATGGTCGAAAAGTTTCCAATGAAGCGCTGAACGAAAGAACACAATCCTACGAAACTGCGCAGTTCTTTGACGGACGTAGGTTTGGGAAATTCGGCCATGGCGCGAAGCTTGGCTGAATCGTGAAGGATTTCGTCCTTGGACACGACGTAGCTTAGGAATGTCAGCTGCGGTGCTGCAAATCGGCACTGCTTTAGATTCAGTTGGAGGTTGGCGTTGTTCAAACGCGTGAAAACATACCACAGGTGTTGGAGATGCGTGGAGATGTCGGGAGCGAAAACGATGACGTCGTCAAGGTAGCACAAGTACGTGTGCCGTTTCAAGTTGCGCAGAACGGTATCCATCATGCGCTCAAAAGTCATGGTTGCATTACACATTCCAAACAGCATAGCGTTGAATTCGTACAAGCCGTCGGGCGTGACAAAGACTGTCTTCTCGTCGAGCATCATTAGCCATTGGTACCTGCCAGAACCCTGAGCGCAAATCTAATGATGAATCCTGCTCCTTGCAAGCTGTCAATGGCATCGTCTATTCGATGAAGAGAATAAAATTCCTTACGTGTCATCTTGTTCAATCGTCGGCAGCCCACACAGAACGGTCCTTCGCAACGAGAACGACAGGAGACGCTCACAGTCTGTTTGAGGGTCGAATAACATCGCGGCGAAGCATGTCGCCGACTTGCTCGTTAATTATACGACGCTCTGTGGGAGACACGCGACATGGACGTCGCCGCACTGGTGGTTGGGAGCCAGTTTCGATGCGATGCGTGACAGCGAGTGTGCGCCCGAGAGAAGTTTGGGCGACATCGAACGAAGAACGAAATTCTTCCAACAGGCACAGAAGCTGAGTACGCGGAACTGGCGTAAGCTCGTTAGCAATGGAGGAACCCAATACATCAAGGACGTAGGAATCCGATGTGGAAACAGCACTGAGCGTACGGTATCTGGCGCTGTGCGTGTCATTCGGTGCGTCTATACCTTAAGGACAGAGTACGTCACAGTGGTCCTACTGTATCCTTCTCGACTTGTGGTCCGTCCTGTTCGCGCTGATTTTTAGAAACAAGGTCCACAACTTGTGCGTCTTCGAGGGGTTCCGCTCTGCCGATAAATTCCCCTCGCACAACCTAAAAATGTGCGCGGTTCGGTTGGTAACAAAAAGAAACATGGTTAATCTGTCCGTCATAGGAATTCTACAAGAGCGAAGTGAAACGTGTCAGCGCAGAAGTAGTTGAATGCCAATTATACATTGATATACGAGACCTTGAACAATGTCAATTGAGTTTGGCACCTGCAGCATCGCTTGGTGTGCATGCACTCATGTTGAAACTTGAAACCTGGTGGCATTTCTCCATTCCGACGACTAACTATAACGAACATGAGTGAACCTTTCTGGTAGCTGTAGTAGTTTGCATACACTTGGACACAGCATATGATGAATCCCGCGCAAAGATGGCTTCTACGTGCACATAATAAACACTAACTCGTCATGCACCTTTTCGAAGCGTCGTCATTTCAGGAGAGGGACAGCAATGTGAGCGCTCTCTAGTAGGCGGTGCCGGTGCACTCGAAACACTAGACGGCGGAGAAACACCATTAGTCCATTTGGAAGCGGACTTATGCACGCAAGGAACACTCTAAGGCAAAATTACCCGAAAGAGGAGTAACGGAGCCCAAAAGGCGCGCGCGATGAACGGTTAGACCATCGTAGGATCAAGCGGAGAGGGATGCGCGCCGTGTGCAAACCAGTTAGTCTGCAAAAGGATGAACGGCGAGGGAGATGCAGGCCGTGTGCATGGATACGTTCCGTGTGCAAACCGTTTTCAAGGGAACTAACCGTCCTCCTCGCTCGAGTCAGTCTTCCAACTTGTGTTTGAGCTGGCGTGTTGCCGGTTGTGTCGCGCTCCGAGTTCGCGGATCTAGGAACTACGGCTCGGTGCCTTTGATATACACGTATGCGTGGATGAGTGTGTCGTGCTGCTTTTACGTTTCGCCACACCCATGAAGTCTGGAGCTGCTATCTACACGTCGCGACGCCGCGCTGTATATCTCCGGCGTAGTCACTGCACTGCATCCCCATCGGCTGGGAATGGCGGCCGTGAAGACAGTACGCCTATCGGATCCATGACTTCAATCTGACTCGGGGCACAAATCGGCGCTGGATTCTTTCACAAGTAAGTGATCGCTCTTTATTCTGCCGTACCTATCGCGTGCGCGAAACTGATCTTGATTATCGGTAACGGACTCGATCGTGTTGTATATCGCGCGCACGAAATGTACCGCGAGGGCCCGCTTGGGCGTAAGCTCGCCTGTGCTTTGTGACCGCCTGGATATTGGCTCCCATTGTCGTTGCCTGCCCGGATGTTCGTTCACCGATGATTCGCCGTGGTGATGAGCTGCGAGCTCGCGATATTGGGAATATTAGGCACAGCCCTCGCCGCTGTTTTGCGACTCGTCCAAAACGCTGTGCGGTAGCAACGAGCTCGATTGTATGCCGCGCGCTTGCAATGCACCGGCATGGGTTGGCGGGTGCTTCAGCTAGCCGATTTTAGCTGCGCTTCGGAACTCTGCGGAAATTGGTCGCCATGACCTTCGGCTTCCTCGACGCTCGCTCGCAAGCAGTTCGCCGCCGTTCGTGGCGTCGAACCCGCTTTCGCTCGCTGTACTGGTGCTTGCTCGATGAATTTTGTGGAAATTGGACGCCGTTATCGTCGGCTTCCCCTTCGCTCGCTCGCAAGCAGCCTGGCGCCGTTCGTGGCGTCGGCTTCGCGTTCGCGCGCTGTTCTGCTCGAGTTTCGCTGGCGGCTGTGGCGGCTGACGGGCTTGCTCGAGCTATACGACTCCGCTCGCAAAAAACTCGCCGGCTCGTTGGGGCATGGTGGTTGGCGGCGCCTCGGCGTGATGGCTGCGGCTGCCGTACTTGAAGTGTTTGTTGCGCTCTGTGGCTTGAAATGCGTCTTTGATGACGTATGACATCACGGTGAAATTATTTACATGCCATATTTTAGACGTAAAGAAGTGTTAATTTCAAGGGCTCGTTTTCTTTGTTATACACAATATTAATAAGCTCTAACAGACAATAATGCCAAGGAGAGTATAGGGGATGTTTTTACTTGTAAATGTAAGGTAAATGTGAAGAAAGAAAAGTGGACGAAAAGATAGCTTGCCGCGGGCAGGGACCGAACCTGCGACCTTCGAATAACGCGTTCGAGAGCATCGGACGCGTTATTCGAAGGTCGCAGGTTCGGTCCCTGCCCGCGGCAAGCTATCTTTTCGTCCACTTTTCTTTCTTCACATTTACCTTACATTTACTAGTAAAACATCCCTATACTCTCCTTGGCATTATTGTCTGTTAGAGCTTATTAATATTTTAGACGTGTGTTTTTATTTCACCTTGCACGTATTTGCCATGAACGTGCGTCTTCATCCCCCGTGTAGCGTGTCGCAGACTATTTGCAATATTTTTGTGCTTCGCAGGGGTGAAATTATTTGCGTACCATGTTTTAGACGTATTGCACAGTGCGTGCGTCTTCACCCTCGCTGTCACGTGACTAAATATTTGCAATATTTTCTTGTGCTTTGCAGGATGCAGCCGTTGGCCACAACGAGCAGAATGCTGTGTGCCCTGGCGCGACAACCGCCTGCCATCTATCGCATCCGTTGGAGCAGCTTCACAAAAAGGACTGTACGAGATATGACAACGCGGCTGGACCTGTATTGGACATTTTGTAGTGAATTCAATGAAAGAAAGCAAAAACTTCATATGTATAGAAAAAATAAAACGTTTCATTGTCTCACTTTTGTCTTTCGTTGTCGCATTGAATGCAAAAGCAGTGACACACGCATGACTAAATATTTTTTTGCGTGTTCTTTTCCGCTGCATTTGTTGCTCACCGCGGAAAGAAACACGTGAAAAAGTATTAAGTCTTGCGGAGAGTAACTGTGGAAAATCATCCCTGGGATAAAAAAGTTCATCCGAATGGAGCGTTTGAGTGGACCGACCGTTGGTCCGGCGAAGTGTAACTTCGAGGACTAACGGTTGCCCGGTAAGGTGTAAATGTGAGGACCAAATGTTAGTCCATTGAGGCGATCTGTGGGGACTAACAATTGCCCGGTAAGGTGTAAATGTGAGGACTACATGTTTGTCCATTGTGGGGACTAACTGTTAGACGCGGTGCCGTTAGTCCTTAAAGGGATTAATGGTTGTGGCAGCCCCATTAGTCCCCAAAAGGACGAACCACACACCCCTTTAACACCCTTTTGCTTTAGAGTGAAGCGTCACATGCTGACGGGGAAGGCGAATCGCGTAACTGCGTCGTCACCGGATCCAATCACTGTGGACGCCGCATTTCACCAACCATAGAGTTTTTGACAATACTGCAGCGGAAGCCTCCGCCACGCTGGGACTTCCAAAACGCTCGCAGTCGGTTCTCGTTAGTGTCATGATGCATTACTCGTGGCCAACGAGATTGGCTCCGGCAATGAGCCTTTGCCAGTGTTGCTCAAGCCGTTCCATTCGCACGGGGAGAGTGCAGTCAGACAAAGCGGTGTGAAAACCAGAAGAGCGTCATCTATTGGACGCTGAGCGTCTTTACTAAACTTGGGCTAGGGTCGTTATTCCGCCAGGCAAGCCTCTCAGACTATATTTTAATATGGATGAATGCTAAGAGCGAGGCTTAGGCTAAAGCCCCCACCTCGAGGTATAAAGCGAGTGTTGACAAAATGGCACATCGTTTGGAAACGCGCCGAACGGGACGACCGTAACGTGGGCCGTAGCAACGGTGCAACGGCGTGTTGCTGGAGCTAATAGCGGAGGCCATGCACTACATCTATCTACCGCTCCCAGACGACGACACCACCCGGCGAACCAAGAGCACTGTGAGAGAAAAATGTGAGAGATACAAGGCTCGTTCGTGAAGCCTCCCGCATATGTGACTGTGTTAATGACATTGCTAAAGATGTAGAGAGGTTGCTTGAGACTCAAGCAACTAACTTCATAACGCAATGGGAAAATTTAAGAGGAAGTAAAAACAAAAGCAATCGAGTGTAGTAGCGTTAGACAGCAAGAATAAAACCGAAAAGAGAGGGAACTTGGAGAAAATCGACAATTTATGTACGCTATGGAGAGAATTCGACCGGGTGCTTATGCGAAACCAAGAATAGATGTTAAATGTCAGCTAGAAAATACTGATAATGCTAAGTATAAGGCAGCTGCTTTAAAGTGGCCATGACACCCAATTTTCTATCATAATCTGTGTTATGTGGGTTAATGTTTGTGGTTCAGAAATAGGCTGGCGACATTTTAGCACAGTTGGTCGAGCACTTAATTTATAATTGAATATTTTTATAAACACGCGAGCGGCCTGAGAGCCGCGCAACACTGGCGCAATCGCGAGCCGTGACGTAACAAGCAGCTTGCCGTGCGAGTGTCCGCATTCCGGCAAATGATATTGTACCGTGGTCAGCGGCACGTGAAATAGACATATTTTAGCTTTCGTCAGCTTTGCACTGAAATTTAACGTTTTGCAGTGGCTGAAACTTTTGTAGAAGACGACAGCTCTGCCCCATGCAGCATGTCGCCATGCCAAAATGGCGGTCGCCAACGGTGGGCGGGGTTCGTAGCCGCAAATTCTAGGGCTTATTTTGTACTGAAATATTCTTGCACATTGCATTTTTAGATGCGAAGCAGGTTTTGTGCTGGGCTTTGTCCGTCATGGAGGAATAAAAAAAGCTAGGAGGGAGCGTCACGTGACATTTTTGAAGTCCAGCCAAAAAAATGAAATAAGGGCACGCTGGGAAATCACACCCACGTGATTGAGTTTTGGAGTACGAGGGGGGAGCGGCGTCCTAGGACGTTGGCTTGTGAACGCTAGGCGCGCGCGCTAGTCAAATTTTGTTTTTGTTCATGAGTCCGCCAAGAAAGGAAATGAAATAGGAGCATCATGGGAAATGAGCCTCGAACGCGACGAGCAAGCGGTTTCAGAGGAGGCTGGCTTGTGGACGTTAGGCGTGCTCCCTCCTATTTTTTTAACACGAAAGTGTTTTATGTCGGGGCCCACCAAGGCTTCAGTGACGTATTTCCGTCACGGAAATGACGTCGAAAAAATATACACGATCAGATGGCAAAGAAAAAAAGGTACCGACAACGGGCATCGAATCCACGACCGCTCGGTCCGCAACAACAGATGCCGGGCACGCTATCCACTGCGCCACGGTCACAGACTATGGAGGCTTTACAAACGCGCCTTTTATATCTACCACTTTCCCGGTCGGCTAGGTGGTGTTGACCTCTGGGAGTGGTAAGGTAAAGTAATTCGTCATTGCTGCGGCCTCCGCGACTAGCACCTGCAACGCGTTACGCGTCCGTGCCGTTCGGCGCGTTTTCAATAGAAGTTGAATTTTGTCAATGCCTTAACACACCGCGAGGTGATGACCTTTGCCCAAGCGTAGTAAAAGCGTCGGCTCGCTCATAGCATCACGCTAATGCAAAACAAAAATAGCTCTGCGACGCGCGCCTGCCTCACCTGGCTGTAACACCGCGTTCCACGCTCACGCGCTCGCCCCGAGAAATATCGCGGCCGGGCTACCGAGGCGGCACGACGCGCTTTGCGTTTCCCTTTAGTCCGGCCGTGGTGTTCAATCACATTTTTGACATGCCGCGGGATGGCGACCAAGTTCTGCGTCAAATATGCGACGCCCTTCTGGCTATCACACCTCGTTCTCTGATTACGCTTCAGCGTTAACTACTTCAGCTACCACAAGGGTTTGTGTAATCATTTAGCAGGGACGTTAGTCGTCGGGATGGAGATGTAGTACCACCAACCATCAAAGTGGGCAAATCCACGTTAAACGGTCATATAGCTGCCAGACATCAATATACATTGTGCAAACTCTCTTATATCAGTGTACAGTAAACATTCAGTGACTTCTGTAAGGGCACGCTTTACTTTCGTGTTATTCCGATTCCTATGACGGAGGGATCAACCATGTTTTTTTTCTTTCCTCGATGTTGTCCGTAGTTCCATTGACGACCGTCCGCTTTCTAAAACCTACCATGGCCATTCATCTGTAACATATTGAGCGCTCGCTCGCGCCAAGAAGTAAGTCTTCGTCTTCTTCTTCGACCGCTTTAATGATGATACGTGCAGGGCGCGCGCTCGCGCCAAGGAGAAGTCTTCTTCGTCTTGTTCTTCGATCACCTTGATGATGATATGTGCAGAGCAATTTAGGGGCCCGGGCTATCGTATGCTGTCCTAGCTTGGCGTAACCCAGACAAAACCGCGTGTGCTGGCAGGCGCTAGCGCGTTCGGGCCTGTGTAAAGGGCTGGGTAATACGCTGTGGCCTCTCCCTCTTACACTCTCTCCGCAATGATGTGATGGCGTCGGCAAACGAGATTCTGCAGACGTGCGATGTACCCGCGTGGCGTGCTCCAACAAGAGTTCGGAACGAGTAACAGCAACAGCAACTACAGTGAATTCTTGGTGTGCTCCACTTGCAAGGACGCGTTAACATTGGGCAAGGTGCCCGTGATGAACGGAACTTTAAGTCGACCCGTGCGCTACTTCACATCCCCACATGGTTCCCTTTAGTGGGAGATGGTTAAATTTTTCATATATGTATAGGTACAATTAACCTCTACTTCTACTTTCCGCTGAAAGCCGTTAATTCCTGGGTGACCGTGTCATGGCCCCTTTAAGGGCACGGGCCGAGTAATTTTTGATGGGGGAAGCTTCAACGAAGCGTGCACTAGCTGATGAGAAACGATGCGCATGTCAAAAAGAGATACGCGAAGTAAACCATGAAGGCCGAATAGTCAGTGATCAGGCACATATTCGGTGAAATATTTCCGATCATTTTGCGAATATTATTGAATGTAAAGATATTATGTATGAACGCTTCAGGGAGGATTTTATCCTACGTATGCCCAAACCCAATCATGATGTTAAGGCTCGTCTGAGGTCACCCATTACGGTTATTGAAATAGAAAACGGTATTGAAAAACTACTAAATTGGAAGACGTCAGAGCCTGATGGACTGGGAGCAGCATTTTATAAGTTCTTTAATCCCCAGATTGCCCAAATATTGCATAAAATTTGTAATGATGCGTATGAACAAAAACAGGTCGTTCACGTAAACGCTGTTCGACTTGCCGCTTACGAACGGCAGGTCGGCCAAACACGCCGACAATGGCGGTTTTGAAAACGGACAACGTTGGGAAATCGGATGCATGGTTGTACCACAGGCCTGCCACACCCACGAGGTAGAAAACCACGTTCCTCAGTTTGCCTGCCTCGTCCCACATATTGGGGACGCTCACGCGCTCGCAAATCGCAAGGCAGTCCTCCTCGATGCCATCCGCACCGGTGAACAGAGGAAGGTCGAGGATACTGGGACACCGAGACAAGTGGTCGGTGCAGAGGCGGCGTTTGCTGGGCGGTGTCTTGGCACGGTACGGGATCGAAGCTCCAGGAGCATTGAATGTGGACCGAAGTAGTTGTGTCGGCACAGCGCTCTCCACCAATTTGTTAAGGCTTTTATTTGACGGCACTCAGCGACAATACGCAATGGCAATTGTCAAGGCAAGCCGAAGAGTACGACTCACTAGAAGGTGCTGGAGAGCGCAACCCATTACACAGTTCCAAGGCTTCGCTACACATGTTTTTCCAGATGTATGACCACAATAAGAAGCATAAGAAGTGTGAATCATATAGAAATAGCTTTAGTGACAATATACAGGCCTGAAACCGCGATGTACAGGATAATTCGGTTAATGGTATCGATATACACCTATACGCAGATAGAGAGAGAGAACGATAGGTGTGGCACACTACAGTCAACTATATGTTTCGCTCGCCTCTCTCTTTTTTTTTCGCTCCCAGGCCATTTACTTGACAATTTAACTCGATTTGTTTTCTATGTTGCCCAATTACATGAAAATGCACACATTAACGTTCCAAAGACATTTTACTGCTTTTGTGAGCTCTAAAAATTCATACGTTCAGTCGATATGATGTCCGTATAGCTTATGCATGGCGCCGAATGGAGGCTGAGCGTACAAAGAATAGTGGCGGTGAGTGGCAGTTTGTTAATAAATGGTTAAATGAGCGGGAATTAAGGTGCTGAGATAGCAAGAATTGAACACTAAACCTCTAAACTCTAATCCGCATTTACCGCCATGTTGACAACTGCTCTTTTAAAGACTATAGTCTTTCTTGGGGAACTTAAACGCAGAAATTTTGGTCTCTCTGTCTTTCTGTTTGTCTGTCCGTCACGCGATACAGCCACCCGGCCAAAGTTGAACCACTTGTCCAAGGGCCAGCCATCTTGAAGGGCTGACTAGGTTCATACTTGTGTACATTGTCGATCAAAAAGCAAACATTACGCATATCTGAGGTGCTACATCACTAGGTAAGTATTAGGTGATGTGTTTCTCTAATAGAACATACACAGATACATAATTCTAAAGACTCTAGTTTCTTAAGCTGTGCTGAAAATGCGACTGCACTGAAACTTGCCTTCCTCCGTGCCCTCTGCACGAGCTCATTGTTGTGTTTCGGTTTCGGTTCAGTATTGCACTGTACGAATGCCATGGGGCGCCGCTCTCGCATTCCTGCTTTACCCAGGCGACGGGTAAATAAGTGTGTGTGGAGAGTGCTCGTTGAGTGCGGACGTTTCTTCTGCTTCGGCGCTTCGTGCCAAACCGCGTGTTCGGGCTGGCTGGCGTCTCCGCCGGTCGCGTTGGTCACCGCCGGTCTTCGCCTGCTGCTGCGCCGGGACTACCAGCCCGCAACACAGCACTCATGTTTCCCGACGTATTGGCAGGTGGCGTCCATATCTCACGCAGCGCCTATTCTATCGTCTTTAAACGACATTCGCAGCGAAGCACGCAGATACGCGGGCAATTTTTTTAGCGCTTACTAGGACTAAGTACTCAACAATTTCTCCATAGGCGTGCTTTTTTGTGGTCAGACTGATTTGAGTTCTACTCAGCTTGGAGATTCGATGACCCTTTGGGTGCGCGCTCGTGGATAAGTACTGCATTGCTATGCAAGCTATAGTTACACACTTGTCTCAAAATGAAAGGAATATTTTGTTCCTTTAAAACGCACAATACAACTTCACCCTCCGAATGCGCGGGAATGCACGGAGGATCGAAACCAGCCGATCTGTATGGAAGCAGGTGTTATACCACAGAGCACGCTATTTCTTGAAGCTGCTTTGGAAAAATTGGCCGCGTATCCGCGTGGTTCGCTGCAAATGTCGTCTAAAGACGATAGAAGAGGCGCTGCGTGAGATATGGACGCCATCTCGCAATACGTCGGCAAACATGAGTGCTGTGTTGCGGGCTGGTAGTCCCGGCGCAGCAGAAGGCGAAGACCGGCGGTGACCAACGCGACTAGCGGGGACGCCAGCCAGCCCAAACACGCGGTTTGGCGCGAAGCGCCGAAGCAGAAGAAACGCCCGCACTCAACGAGTACTCTCCACACACTTTTATTTACACGTCGCCTGGGTAAACAGGAATGCCAGAGCGGTGCCCCATGGCATTCGTACAGTGCAATACTGAACCGAAACCGAAACACAGCAATGAGCTCGTGCAAAGGGCACGGAAGAAGGCAAGCTTCAGCGCAGTCGCATTTTCAGCGCAGGTTAAGAAACTAGGGTCTCTAGAATTACGTATCTATGTATTTTCTATTTAAGGAACACACCACCTAATACTTACCTAGTGATGTTGCGCCTCAGATATGCGTAATGTTTGCTTTTTGATCAACAATGTACACAAGTATGAACCTAGTCAGCCGTTCAAGATGGCTAGCCCTTGGGCAAGTGGTTCAACTTTGGCCGGGTGGCTGAATCGAGGGACGTGCCGACAAACAGAAAGACAGGCAGGCAGAAAGACGGACCAAAATTTCTCCGTTTAAGTATCCCAAGAAAGACTATCGTCTTTAAAAACACTATATAAATGTCATGTAGTGGAAGCAGCTCGTTCACGCATGTAATATTGCGTGGCAGAAGCGTAGAACAACGGCAGGCGTGAAACCATATGAATTGTGCAAATAGTGGGAGTTCTAAAGGCACACCCATTACAAAGCGCTCCGACATATTTAATGATCATCAGCGGCAAAGGCATCAACCGAGTGAACAGTTGCGTAGGATCGCGTGTTGGCTTACAGACGCGTAGCAGGCACTTCGCTTATTCGACAAAGAATAATTAGGGGCGTAGTGGCCACTTAACAGGTGTACTTGCAGTAGGCATTCTGGGATACTTTGAAAATGCCGATGTTTAGCGCACAGTCCTTCCTTTCCTTACGGCACGGTTGAGGCATGCACGGAGAACCGAAGCAAAGCTAGCAATTGAGAAGGCGATGCGCACGGGCCCGGTTAAATTAGCGCCTTCTACTCTTGAAGGCGAAGCTCAAGCGTTCTCCATGTTTTTATTGGACAAATAGGATATTTCTATTGTAAAAAATACTTCTATACTAGGACAAAGATGTTCCTAGGAATGCTTACGGGTTATTCGTTTATTGAGTAATTTATGTTTATGAACTTCTTGTGTACTCTGAGTGTGCTGAGAGGGCTACTGAAAAAGGACATTGCGTTATATACATCAGGGTATTTTTACTGATGTTTTAGATTAACACAGTTTTCATATTTATCATTCCTACTTGTTTTCATTGGTTTGTATTAAACTGTTTTAGAACGTGCTTTCTAGGCTTAAATTATTTCTTTTTTTATGTGTGTATGTATTCATGGGGAACTGAGAAGTGTAGACATTTTAACTATATAGTCGGATACGGCACTAATGTCTCCTACGTTCCTATATGCATGCAATTATTGAAGAAAAATGAATACGCAATAATATTCACATCATGAATGTAGCGAAAGAAGGTTTTCCAAGAGTGGAAGCCCTAGCGACACAGATGATTGCTGTTGGGAAAATAAATATGCAGAAAAGGATTCTGATATCTTTGTGCAGAATTGTTGACACTACAGAACTGTATTTTTAAAATGTTGCTTTTTCGTTTTTCTGATAACTGAAGATACTTACATTTAGAAGTCATATGGCAGTGTAATTATCCCTAAAATATGTTTTGTAAACGATAAGTAAATTGTTGTGTGATATACTTTGTGCAAGTAAACAAGCACCGACTGGATTGAACATTCTAGCAGTAAGATTCCATACCTGACTGACCAACACCATTGGCTTTTGGAAGAGGGTTACCGTTGAATATATGTGTTGTCCTGAAACAGAAAAACCGTTGTGTTTAGAATTGGCGTTTACGCTTAGAATAAGCGTTTTTACCAATGCACACAGTACAGCTCTTCAGTACACAACTATAGAAGCACTGTGCAGCTTAGTGCAACTGACACGCAGTTATAAATCTCACAGGGACACATGCATACGTCTGAGATGACCCGAAGGCGAAAGCCATCTTCTCCTTCTTTTATTGTGACAGCACTTATATGGGCACTCTCGGTGGGTTTTTTCCCTCGCCGTCGTGGTCAAGTCCCGTATATATATATATATATATATATATATATATATATATATATATATATATATATATATATATAAGCAACAAATAAAATAATTCAGAAGAAAACTTTCCGAATGCGCGCGACTGGGGATACAAACCCTCGCTCCGCACCACACCATGCTGCGTTAGACAATTCCACCACACAGTATACATGCTGCAGCTTGTTAACATCGAGCTATATATACACCACTTACCCCTGATAGTGCGCATAGCTCGGAGGTGCTTCAGCATGTTCAATATCACACGCGAGCTGGCAGAAAGGACGTGCTTTGAAGGACGTCACCCCACTAGCAGCTGAGCTTGATAGGCTGATCTTGTGTTCAGGGGAGAAGCAGCGTTTGAGAACTTGATCAAACGCAGGCGATGTTGAGTCTAACCCACGGGACGCCACACGTGGCGAAATGAAAATTACTCCGGACGTGCGCCATGCTGAGTCATTGCCCGCGCTTCGTTTGCGTAGTCTTGCTTGCGACCCACGCCGGTTTTCGATTTTTCGGTCTCGGGAAAACGCGACCGCAGGAGTGGATTGGTTTCTGCGCAAGCGCCCCGGCGGCTCGCAAGTTTGTTCGGTCCCTTAGCTCCTTGGGTCCCCAGTTCTAAAACTCTCGAGTGCTTCGCGGAAGTTGGAATGTGCACCTCGGACTCGCCCTTGCGGTGAAACTGTTAGCTTTTTTCTTCTCACTTGATCTATTGGTTCGCCCCCGCCGCCTTCCGAAAGCTTTCTGCACCTAACGTGGTTTCGCACGGCCGCCTTCATCGGAAGGAATTGAAGATTTCTGCGCGTCACCTGATTTTGTACTGCCTCCGGGATCAGCCCACTTTTGAACGAGCCATGATATCTTGTGATAACGTGATCATGCCAGGTCACACGTTTTTGTGATTGGTGACGTCAACATAACGCCATGGGTGACATCATCAAGATATGCTTTTTTGCACCACTTGCGTTGACGGCGACTCCGACGCGGCTCATTCGCATTTGATGAGGCCTTAATAATTAGCGCACGAGTATCCGGTGCACGGGGATCTTCTGTGATGACATAGCTATTAACCACAATTACTCTTTCCACAAGGCATAGTTTATGGCTCGAGTCACGATTTCGGAACTGAAGACAACTAAGGCAACAAAAATACTTAAGGAAAAAAGCTCACCGATGATTACAGTATTGCCTAAAGCGAATTTTGAGCGCAGCTGTTTAGGCTTTTTTTTTAATAGGCGCGACTGCCTCGCTAACCAGGAGACCGCCGAAAGCAGCGCGTGGGCACGTTCAACAACAGCCGCCGTAGACCGGCCTCTGTTCATGCAGCGCTTTATTTCCATATGTGTTATCGTTGGACGCTCACGCCGCATACCTTAATGGTGACATCATCGGCTACCGCACGACTACGCGCACTGCTGTGACGCCGCGGGTGCCCCCCACGAAACCTGTCATCTCTTCAATGGCGATCCCACCTCCTCGCGCCCTCCTCGCTATCGCCTTCTTTCATCCTCCGCTGCCCTCGGCGTTCGCTCTCTTTCGTCCTCGTTCGCTCTGGTGGTTACCACGACGCCGACGCTCCTCAACGCAGGAACGGGTGCCTAAGAGCTGCGGTCTAAAACTTGCTTATTTTGGGTGAACTTGCGCCCGGAAAACTAGGCCCAATATCAGAGTTCACTCACAAGTTGGCGCTGTGAGTGTTCCTCACTCAAATTGTCCCTTCGACCAACGCACGTCCTCTTCTCCCAAGCCTCACAAGTCAACCCAATTCACAGGTCATCACAGGTCAACAGGTCAACTCAGGCATGCGTTGCGCTGTCGCAAGAAGCGTGAGCAGGCACAAGGCTTTGCAGACGCTAACACATCGGCTCACTGGGCTCCGCGTTTGCTCTCTTTTGTCCTCGTTTGCTCTACCGTTACTCCGACTATGGTGACGCCACTCAACGCAGGAACGGGCGGCTAAGAACTGTGCTCTAAAATGCAAAACATATGCCTTTCACTTCCCCCGCTTGCGTGCATGAATCTAAGACATACTACGCGGACGTGACTATATGCTACGTTTCAGCGGATGTATAATTTTAACAGTGGATCTGTTAAAGTTTTTCGTTGAGCCGGGTAATACGAACAGAATTCAACCTGCACGTGCTCGCTCCGTCCTCTCCTGCATCTTGTGCTTCGCTCAACACGTGTGCACAACACGTGTGCACATCCGCACAACACGTGTGCGGATTTGCCCGGCCTAGGAATGCAATAACTTGGATGGGCGAGTATGTCAGGTGACTAAATATCACGCAACATTACGCATAATTTAGTGACGGGATTAAATTATAGTAACATCGCGTATCTGGTCACGCGGCCTAAAATCACGCAACATCGCATAACAACTAGTTACGTCACTAAAACTCCCGTAACACTCAGTCACGTGACTAAATCACGGAACATTACTAGTCACGTTAATAAAATTGCGTAACATTAAGTAAGTGAAAGGCGCGACACTAATCCCGTCTCTAAAAACACGTAACATGTAGCCATGTACTAAAAATCACGTAACAGCGTAACAACTATACTCCATCTCACAAGCTGGTTGCAGCAGGGTGGAAGCTACGAGCTGTAAGCAAGCCACACGCTTGCGCAGCAAAACACAGTTCTGTTTGTTAATGCATTGTAATTGGAGGAGGTTAAGAAAACTGCATTTGTTTGGCACGTGGTACGTCACAGCAGTACATGGTACGCTAATCAAGATTCATGTAGGTCATAAGCATTTACTTATTTTACCGGTAACTGCTAATAACTGTGATGAAAAACCAACATGGCAGCGCCCATGCAGACGTGATCGCCCGCTTCGATCCGAACTCGCGCTTGATACTTGCCCACTGTCCTCACAGCAAAAAATAAACGGTGGAATTGGCTATTGCTTTGTGTCACTTCAGGCTGAGGACCAAGTATCAGGTGAGTTTCTTCCTTATCATTGAGTCTAGCTAATTTTACAGCCACGCCTGCTAAGTCTTCCACCCAAGAGTTCGAAAATGTATCTTAGAAATAGGTCAAAATATACTCACAAAATATATTTAGACAGTCTATGGATTGTAAATGGATTTTTGTAAGGGTAGACGCGACTACACTGATGTCGAAGCGTCAGGACACAAATATACCACGAACATAAGCGTCGGTTTAGAACTTACGGGCCACACAGCTCACGACGGTTACTTCATAATTTTGAGGCGCAAGGAACAAGCGTCGACGTGTGCTGACACGATTTTCTTTTTCTGGTGCTACCGTTGCTGCCCAACGCTGAGAGCTTTGGTTGCTGCCGTGGGCTCACTCTACTCATCCAACGCGTGAGCGCAGACGCTATGGGGACGCCAAGCAGACGACGCGGTGCGGATGAATACACCGTCGGGGGCGTTCCCTCTTCCTATTGGCTAAGAAGTCCCGTAGCTTCCACAGTGCTGCAACCAGCTTGTGAGATGGAGTATAGTCAAATGACCAAAACAACGTAAAATCGCGTAACCGCTGGCCCCATGACGTGTTCCCTCCATAAACACGTAACAACTACTCTCGTGACTAAAATCACGTAACAGATAGTCACGCCGCTAAAATCACGTACACCACATAACAACTAGTCAAATGATTAAAATAGTAACATAACGTAGCAACCAGTCATACGTGTAAAATCACGTAACATCGCGTAACAGCTAGTCATGTGACATCATCACGCCACGTACACATCACGTACCATCTAGTCACTTGACTAAAGATCACGTAACATCAAGTAACACCTAATGACGTGACATGTTCCCGCCATAAAGTACGTATCAATTAGTCAGGACACTCAAAATCACGTACCAGATTGCCACGTTAACTCTCCCCGCGAAAACTACGTAAAAGCTAGTCATCTGACTAAAATCATATTACAAGTGGTCATGTTATATGTTCCCACTAATAACCACGTAACAGCTAGTTACGTGACTATAACCGCACAATGACGTAGGAGCTAGTCACGGGATATATTCCCGCCAAAACCAGGTGATACGTGCGTACTGTCGTGGGTCGACCCGAAACCGGAGAAGGATAGCCAACGCTAATCATACTTAATACTACTACCAAAAATTTAGCACCTCTAGGCTCTAGCAAAAGCTTGGCATCGCCAGCAAAAACTTAGAAAAAGCTACATCGAAAACAAGCTCCGCTCTTGGCTCCAGCCTTGCGCAATAGTGCAAGCTGCGCTTTTTTTCTATGCGGTTTTTCTTTTGTACTTTCATGTCAGCGACGTATCCTAGAAAAGAGAGGCGCCTGCTGTCTCAAAACTTATCACGTAGTGTTAAATCAGCGTTCCAGACATTAAAAGCAAGACAGATGTTCGGGGCAAATGGCGGCTTTAAATAATTAAAAAGTCCTCAAATAAGGAATGTAGCTGCAAACAACGCCTCGAAAAGTGGACTTGTCTTCGCCAAAGCAGC
Source organism: Rhipicephalus sanguineus (assembly GCF_013339695.2). Taxonomy (NCBI): domain Eukaryota; kingdom Metazoa; phylum Arthropoda; class Arachnida; order Ixodida; family Ixodidae; genus Rhipicephalus; species Rhipicephalus sanguineus. The sequence goes on along the minus strand of NC_051183.1, from coordinate 44,319,390 downwards.
AATTGCTGCTCGCTAAAAAAACCCTTGCGCTAAACATTATGTGTGCGTAGTTTTTTGTCGTTTATTAATGTTGACTAGACAATCAGGACTGCTTAGACATCTTTCGAACGCATCCTTCGTTTTATATCAATACTGCCTAAATTATAAGGAGAAAGCCTCAGATGTCTCATCAAAAGCGAATATTGAGTGGCGTCCGGCGTAGGCGTCTCCCGTCGGCGGCGTCAACACGAGCAATGCCAAAAAAATAATCATCACGTGATGACGTCACCACGTCACTGGTCGCCGGTATTTTGTCGCCATTATGACGTCATGTGACGTGACGTGACGTAGCGTCACAAGACGACGTCATCACATGACATCGCAGTTTGCTCGAAGGTGGGCGGATCACAGATGCAGTGCAAAACCAGGTTAGGTTCCTCCGATCCTGGAGGCAGTGGAAATCCACAATAGAAGAGAAAGCTTTACGAGGGAGGCGGGGCGGGATCAATACTTCGACTGAGAAGAAAAAGGAGATGCCTTTCGCCTTCCCGCCGTATCACGTGAGTGAATAAGGGACCCTGTGAGTTTTGAAATTTTAAGACTAATTGTACTCCTCCCTCATAGTACTCCATCAAAACATTCTCTTGCTGCCACCTCACGTAAGTACAGCTTATTTAGAGTGACATTATATGGGTAATTAAACCATCAAGCTTTTCATCTCTGGTACATAGTCAAAAAGACATGAGGTTCCGTCTAATGCAAGGCTTAATCCCCGAAAATATCACCGACTTACCATGTAAAATAATAAAATATAGTGTCTATCGGTTGCTTTAAAGATGCTCCATATTCTGTAAGATTCTTCAGTGTGCCATTGGCATCAAACAAGTTCGATCCATTTATCAACGTGAAATTTTTCTGTAAGGACGTTGAAGTTACAAAACTTTCAAGTTAGTGCTTCCATGATCTACTCGTTAAAGCATACAAATATGGTCATTGCATTCCATATGAGTTGTTTATCTTCTCCTTCACTTTGTCAATGGAGATTTTTTGTACATATTGAGTAGTTACGCCGGGACACTATGTCGGCGTATCATATATGAATCGTTTATAATCACAGTCTGCAATGTATTTCATAACAATGGGTATATCGTCGAGCGTAGCTTTTTGTTTATTTCCTAACTAAGGCGCAGCTTCGCTGCAAGGGTGAAACAATTAATGCGACAGCAATAAATTCCAATGTTAGAAGAAGCAAGGCTAACAACTAACTAGTTTAGTATGCACTTGTTACCACTCTACAAATCACTGGTGTAAGAGAACACGTCCGCTATAGCGAGCAAAGAGACCTTCTAGTTGTCTATCCTTTCAAAGCATAGTCAGTGTTGAGGGCATAGCACGTACAAGGGTATTAGCTATCTCCTAATCCATGTAGAGACAGCGCGCGCGTCAATGCCCGTTTGATCAAAGTTCGCAGTTCATCCCCAAGCGACGCAGTCCGCCTTCCGGCACCCCTTCATGCTCCTTCGCTCCACGGAGCCGGCCGGTGCGTTTCTTGTGTGCTGGAGCCATGCCCGCCTGCAGCCTTCGTAGGCTTTTACTCGCACATAGAACATACGACGCGCCTAGCGACGCTACCGATTTGGACTTTACACGGAACAAGACGGCGTCGGCGACGTCACAAAATGCGCGTCCAGTACATAAATATTGCTACCGCAAAAAAAACTCAATAAAATGTTTAGAGTATAGTGAAGAAGATGAGTGCTACTCGGAAAGGCAGAGGGTACCACTCAGCCGGGGGAGAATACAACGTTTCGTTAGCTCGGTGCTTAGGCTGCTTCCGATATTACCACGTAAATTGTCGTGACTGTTCTTACGTTTTCCAAAGAAGTGCTGCTCCTAAATGCCTTGTTTTAACTGGTGGAGGTGCGGGGTACTCCATTATCCAGGAACTTCAAAACCGTATGTTGCCTCGAGTTGCTACTATGTCCTCGAACGAAGATCAGCAGATTACCGCCTCGCTTCGAACTACTCCGTATGTTGTCTGTTCCGGCCCCATTTGGCAACGCCAACCGCCTTCCTTCAGTGACAACGATGACAAGGACGTGGATGATTGGCTTGACGAATACGACCAGATGAACAAGCACAACAAATGCGACGATCCGCAAAAGCTTACAGTCGTCCAATTTAATTTAACAGAGGTCGCTAGTCTGTGATAACGTATTCACAAGAGGGACCTTCCCAGCTGGTCAGAACGGCGTTCGCGGATTTGTTCGGCCGTCCACCGCTTCGCAAGCTACGTGCCGAACAGCGCTTGCGAGCGTGAGCTCAGCAAAATGGTAAAAATTACACCAGCTACAGAGAAGATGTCGACCATTGCCGGCGTGTCAACTCGGTCATGACGGAAGCCGGGAAGATCCAACAAATCTTCAAAGGTGTGACTGACGACGCATTTGAGATCCTCGTCGCCAAGAAACCGCAAACGGTAGCGGACGTGATCCAACTCTGTCAAAGCTATGACGAGCTCTGGAAAGAGCATGACTTTACTCGTTGCGCCAGTGTGTCATGTTCAACGATCTCCGCTTTAACGTCAGCTCTCATTACGGAAGACCATTCTGCCTTGCTACTTGAGATCAAGCAGTTTGTGCGCAAAGAGGTCGCTCACCAGCTGTCCCTTGGGCCTTATAACTTTGAAGGTGCCCCATCTCCTTTGCCGCTATCGAGACAGCGTGCCTTTCAGGCGTGTTCGAGGTGTGACCCGCAGCCGATGTACCACCTGTTGCTGCTCCGCTGAGCTGTGCCGAAGCACTGACCGCACCCCGACGTTTGCCTGTCGCAAACTTCTACGTCCCCGCGCGCCTTTGCCGCACCGCCTGAACCTGTGCACCAGGCTGCCCGTCCGTTCTGCCGACCAGCACGACACCTTCAAAACACATGGAACACTCAAGACAACCGCCACATATGCTTTGCCTGTGGTTTTGCGGGTCACGTAGCACAGATATGCCGACGGCGTCAGTTTCTCTTACGTGACGATGTGCGGTCAAACATTTATGATTTTACACCGAGACCTCACACTGCTTCATTCAACCCGCCTTTCAATTAGACACATTTTCAACTCGCTAGAGCTTCAACAGACACCGGTCGTCTTTTACTCGGCACCGTTCCCTTTCCGCTGTGCTACGACGCCCTCAACCTGTCCATGGGAGAACTAGAAGCCGCAGTTCCGGTGACAAGAACTGCATAGCTTTCGAACTCGAGAACACCTTGTTTTTCGCGGTCCAATTTCGTTGCTCTCTGCGTTGGAGGTGTACCTGTTTTAGCACTGGTCGACACTGGCGCCGCCGTGCGAGTAATGAATGAGAAACTTTGCCGTAGACTAAAGAAAGTAACGACGCCTCTTCAGGACTTGGTTTTGGGCACTGCGAGGGACCAACAAGTTCGCGCTTTCGCTGCGTGCACATCACCCGTATTTATTGCAGACATTATTTATGCCGTCGAGTTTGCAGTGCTACCGAAGTATTTGCACGATGTTATACTGAACTGGGACTTTCTGTAATCGGCTGGACCCGTGCTCTCGTCGAGTTGTCGCCGTTACGTGACGGCTGCAGTCGACTCGCCACCTTCACCTGTAAAAATTTTTCTTGCCGCCGGTTCACCGATACCCGCCTTCTCATACGCGCTAGTACCGCTTTCCTGTGACGTCTCTATTGGCTCAACTGTTCTTAAGCATTCTGAAACTGCTGTCCGCCGTTAGTGCTTCTTTTTTCCCATCGCCGTTCTCATTATTCACGATGGATCAAGGGCAATTTATAATTCTAATTCATTTCCCTTGCCTTCCAAATGACTGCGCCGAGAGTGGCTAGGCATCGCCGATAACGTTTATCTCTTGTGTGCTTATGTCGTTCCTCATCACTCGAATCCGCTCCATATTGACGCCCTTGATTGCTATGTGTCACCCGCTCAGCCATCATTCACCGAAGCACTTTCTCGATGCATTGGCAGCACCTTTACGCCCCAGCAGTGCACCGACATCATCGCCCTCCTCGATCGCTTCCGCACAAGCTTCTGCCACCAGCAGCCAACTTTGCGCAATGCTTCAACTGTATGTCACGAAAACGACACTGGCATTCACGCACCTTTAAGACAGCGTCCAAATCGTGTGTCGGCATCTCAGCGTTTTATCGTTGCAGAACAAGCTCACATGCTGAAGCAGCGAGTTATTGAGCCTTCTAGCAGACCATGGGCCTCCCCGGTTGTTCTAGTAAAGAAAATGGATGGCTCAAAACATTTTGTGTCGACAACGACCGGTTGAACAAGATCACAAGCAAAGATGTTTACCCGTTACCTCGCATAGGTGATGCTCTCGACTGCTTACAAGGAGCCGATTTCTTCTTGTCGCTAGACATGCGCTCCGATTACTGGCAGGTTCCGATGGCTGAGGCTCATCGCCCCAATATGGCTTTCGTTACCCCCGATGGCTTATGCGAATTTAACATCACGCCATTCGGGCTATGCAGTGCACCTGCCACTTTCGAGCCCATAATCCATAGACCCCTGCGTGGCCTGAAATGGCACATATTCCTTTGCTATTTAGAAGATACTGCATTATTTTAAACCGACTTTCTAACACATATTGAGCGCCTCGAAACAATGCCTACTTGCCTGAGCTCCGCCGGTATACAGCTCAACTTAAAGTGCTGCTTTGACGCTCAACTCCTAATTTTGGGCCATGTTGTCTCCAGAGATGACGTTCTTCCGAATGCGACGAAGCTTCGTGCCGTTGCCGAGTTCCCTGAGCCGAATACGATGAAACAACTTCGCAGCTTCCTCGGTGTATGTTCGCATTTTCGTTGTTTTATTCGCAACTTTGTCTGCACAATATAGCCCTTGACTGAACTTCTCCGCTGCAACCGCGACCTTTCGGATGGCCATCGGCGTGCGATGACGCGTTCGCCACACTATGTCGCCTTATATCACCTCCAATCCCACGACATTTTGATCAACTTGCCCCGACAGAAGTTCGCACGGATGCTCGCGCTGTCTGCCTCGTTGTTGTGCTCGCCCAGCGTAAACCTGTATTTGATGATTACGTCGTCTCCTACGCCAGCCGTGCGCTCAGAAAAGCGAAAGCGAACTATTAAGCTACATAAAACAGTGTGTAGCTGTTATATGGACTAAAGGCTAGTTTCGACCTTACATTTACGAGCGCCCATTTAGTGTGGTTACAAACTACCATGCGTTATTTTGGCTTTCCTCTTTAAAAGGTCCCTCAGGCCGGCTCGCCCGTTGGGCACGTCGACTCCAGGAGTAGCATATTCACGTCACTTACCGATCTGGACGAAGACGTTCCGACGCAAGTGCTCTGACCCTATCGCCCCTACCATAAAGTGAGGAGTCGCTGTCTTCGCCTACTCAAGACGTATCTGCACCTTGTGTATCTGCACTTCCCTTTTAACACCTCCCTAGAGCGATTCGCCGTCAAATACAGCACTTCATTAACCGGCATGGTTTGCTATACCGACGAAATTATTCTCCGAAGGACGCCGATCGCTCCTCGTTTTTTCAGGCATCTCCGCTCGGACATATGCGCCTCCTTTCACGCCCACCCGTACTGCACGCATGCTGGAGTGTTAAAAACTTACACCCGCCTGTACCACCGCTACTACTGGTGTGGAATATATCGCTTCGTTCGCCGCTACGTCCGTTCCTTTATGGCTTGCCAACGCCGGGATTATCCAACTCCCCGTTCTCCAGCTACATCAGAGCCCTTACCGTGTTCGTATTGATCGCCATGGACCTCTTCCAAACACACCTGCTGGAAATCACTGGATAATCGTCGCCTTCGATCACCTTACACGCTACGCAGCAACTTCACCATTGCCATCTGCATCGGCAAGTGACGTCGGTTCTTTCAATTACTTCGCATCAGACTACGTCATGGTGCACCGCGTGAACTTCTCAGCGACCAAGGACACGTGTTTTTGTCGGACACAGTCGAATCGCTTCTAAAGAAATGCAAGGCATTCATTGGACCACCACCGCGTACCACCCTAAAACAAACGGCATTACAGAAAGATCCAAGCCATCATCAGCGGATATGCTGTCAATGTACGTCGCTTTTGACCTCTGCAACTGGGACCGTATTCTCACTTTTGTGATGTACGCGCATAATACTGATGTACAGACAATCACTAGATTCTCCACATACTTCCTACTTTACGGACTCGAGTCTTTATGCACGCTAAACACCATCCTCCCTTACGGCCTTGATGTTGCGGAGTCGACGACGGAGTTACAAGCTGCTAAATACGTGGAAGAGTGTCGCCAGATTGCCCGCTCCTCACTTCATCTGATCAGCAACGCCACAAACACCATTGCAATAGCTCGAAGCCTCTGGTATCTTATGCCCCTGATGAACTTGCATGGCTTTCGATCCCTTTAACCAGCTCTGGTCTGTCAACAAACCTTCTATCCAAGTATCATGGCTCGTGTGTAAAAACAAACATCACCTGTCAATTATATTGTGGAGCCGCTTGCCTAGTCTTCTGATCAACGACGCAGTGGACATCAAACTCTTCACATAGACCGCCTAAAACCGTATTACGACTCTTCTGTCGTCTCCTGCCCTAAGTCGCCAGGATGCGCCTTTTCCAGAGGGGAAGAAATGTAGTGAAGATGTGTGCTACTGGGAAAGGCAGACCGTACCGCTCAAGCCGAAGAGAAGATGACGTTTGGTTGGCTTAACGCTTGGGCTGGTTCCGCCAATACCACGAAACTTGTTGTGACTGCTCTTCGTTTTATAAACAAGTGCTGCTCCTAAACACCTTGTTTTAAGGTAAATAAGGTTGTCGAAGTGGAGGCTTTATAAAAAAAATTTCATGGGCTCGAAAGCGGCTTTGAATCAAGAACAGCAGCTGTTAACATCAACAGCGTGAGCTCGAGTTACCCGCCAGAGAAATTACAGCATGCACAATACTATCGCAGCTTCTCCCCCGCATTACTAATACGTCCTTGAGGGACATCCAAATCCGCGTCAATTTTTTTGTGATGACACGGTCCTTTACTTCGTACTAATTCGTCTTTGCTTGTACCATGATGGTGTACTTACCTTAATCACATGTTTTACTGTGATATTTATCATTATCGACTTATTGTGAAAGTACTGTTCAACCTGAAACAAATGCGAGCGTGCTTATGTATCATTGCTGTTCAGTGCGATGGTTCAAGCTTTTTCACGCATCTTTTTTTTTCTCTATTTTACTGTCTCCCTACTAGCACATTTCAATTTATTCCATTCCGCGTACAAAATAGGATACAGGACACATATCCACCAGCAGAACTTTGTACTTTATTGTCTCCGATTGGGAAGCTCCGAGCAATCGACTTTCACCTATGCAGAAAACGTCTGTTCCGCTATTTAATGGCTATTTATCAGTGTTTATGAATGCTTTTTCATGATAGAGTAGCTGTCACCGACAATATCCACTGTCACTGACACTTATGCACATCGCGATGAAGAGAACTACATATAGCGTCTCATGATTGTCGCTTTCTGTACAATCGTGCATTCCCAGTTTTGGAATTGAGTATTCCAACGTAGGTGCCCAAGAGCACAGCGTATGGCGCATGCTTAATGGTGCCAAACGATAACGCAAATCTTTGCCTATGTGGTTCTAAAACTGTTAGATATTTCCGTACAGAGACTGGGCATCTGATTTGAAGGAGGCAGTGCGTACACGCAGTTAAAATATAAAATAACAATGTTTTAGCAAACACGAACGCACATGTGCTGAGTTAATTTCATTCATGGTAAATTAATGATTGACAGTGTCACACACCCGTTAATTGGAGGCGATCGCCGGGCAAATTCCAAAGGTTGATGTATCAGCCTCCCGAAACTTACCACGAATGCACGGACAAATCAAGAATTCGTCTGTGGTGGCGGACGCGACCGTAATAGTCGAGTTAATTTCAAGATCTTTCAGCAGTACGCAAAACGACTTAAGAAAAACGCCAGGCCTGCGCGGACAGCGCAGCACAGTCACACGGAAAGCAGGAAGAGTGGCATTTCTAGAGCCCGTTATAACCTCTCTTGTGGATACTAATAGAAGTACATTAGCAACGTACCCACTTCGCCACAAATCATAACTTTCGTTAACTTGGGAAGCACCCACCACGACATTATTCGTCATTCTGCAGAGAAGCGAGGTACTATCTGTAAGGCATTATGTGCCATTTGTTGATGCGACAGTTGATGACCATGAAGAGTTATGGCTGAACTCTTTGTAATGGGTTGGAAGCTTTGAACGAACCAGTACAGTAGTACCCGCTAATAATTTGTTTCGTTAATGACGTTAGGTTAATTAGTCCTATTCATGCTTCTAATTCGACAATTACTCACATAATTATTACATTACACCTAATTATTAAATGTCAATGACGCATATGTAGGCATGCTCAAATTAAATCTAACTTAGCTGTGTTCAGCAACGTGCTAAATACGTGCGCATTTTTTCCGGCTGATGAAGAAAGCACGTGAAATCTGAAAAGTAACATGTAACTACGCTCCGACGCGCAAAACATGGGAGCGTAGTCTTGACTTGCTACCTCGCAGTGATCCTGTTTGAGGGCGCTGCGTCCTGATGCGCGTCGCAATCTAGTCACGCTTCATTTTTCAGATTTCGCGGGCTTTCTTTATTATCCAAAAAAGTGAGCGCATATATATATATATATATATATATATAGATATTATATATATATATTATATATATATTATATATATTATGTGTCGTGTGTGTGTGTGGTGTGTGTGGTGTGTGGTGTGTGTGTGTGTGTGTGTGTGTGTGTGTGTGTGTGTGTATCGCTGGCCCATGGTGTGGCTATGTGCCCTTACCTGGCCGAACAGTTCAACAAAATATCCGTGCATCGGGTCAACCGGGTTCTTTTGATCGACTGTGCTCTCTGTATTCTCCCTTGGTTTGTCCCCTCCTTCTGTTTGGTTCATTTTCCGGTACGCGGGATCGTAGAATATGTAAGCTTGCAATGACACATTTTCACCGATTGGTTGGAGCATCTTGTCTGAAAATAAAGGGTAGTATGTACGTTACCAGCTACATTGTGAAACGTTGCCAGACAAAACTATGTAATATGTAAGTCGAAGTAAAATTCTTAGTCACAAAGTTTCTTGCGCCAAATTCGGTAATGTGGTATGTACGATTGACCATGCACACGTGTTCACTGCAGTCATTATATGAACACGAAACGTTTTAGTCGGCGATTCTTATTATAATTCTAATACCATAAATGAAGGTGTTCCTCAAGGCTCAATACTAGGACCTCTGCTTTTTTTATTGTACCTTATTGACTTACCCAAATGTTTTAATTATCTAGATGTACTCTATACGCCGATGACACCACCATGTTTTCCTCTGATAGTGATTTAGATAACTTACTTAGGGAATTAAGTAAAGACGCGGCCAATATCGTACAATAGTGCCGTAATATTCAGCTGGTAATTAACCCGTTTAAAACTACAATCATGCTATTTCACTCCCCACGTAAAACTATACATTCGTGCCGCACTTAACCATAGACGCACGTGTTATTCATCCCTCTGACGCAACCACGTTTCTTGGTGATACCTTTCATTCTCACCTAAATTTTGATAAGCACATTGCCGCTATCTCGTCTAAAATTTCTTTTGGAATTCTAGTTCTGAATAAAACCCGCACATACTTTCCTTTGCACATTCTTCGCTCATTATACTTCGCTTTCAGTCATAGTCACTTAACGTACTGTTCTTCTTCCTGGGGAAACGCCTATAGGAGTCATCTCTCCAAGATTGCCCATTTACAGGATAAAGCTATAAGGATTATAACCTTTAGTCACTGGAAAGATTCCGCTATGCTTATCAACAGTAATATCGGCATTCTCCCCATCCATCATTCCACATCTCTTGAAACTAGGTATGCTAATATTTGGCGCGCGTCAGCGTGATATTGAATTAAACAGTATTCCATCCCGTTATCTAATAAATGCAAATTTGACCAAATTCTCCTTACAACATAGCTTACTGTGGCCGGTGGTTCACTCAAACTATGGTAAACAGACAGCTTTGTTTTCTGGTATTTACCTTTGGAACTTATTACCTACGTTCATTAAAAGCTGCTATAGCATAACATCATTTAAAGCACAATTAAAGAAACATTTATTTCAACATCTTTGCTAACATTTCTTGGTACCACTTTTCTCGTTTCGTTAATTTATATTGGTTTTTCTTTCTTTCATTTTTATTCCTCTTTGTCATTTTTATAGCAATTGCGTTTTTGCTTTCTTTAGAGTTGTGCGGATTGTTTTACGCCTTGTTAACTGAGAGTTCGCGTCGATTTATCTAAATGTGTAATACTGCATTGCTATCTCTACTATTGTTGCATTTCATGCTTTTGAATTATCTTTCCTGTTCTTTGTCTTTTGTTTCTGTCTTGTTTTTTATTCATTCTTGTTTTTTTTATGTCGTGTTTCCAATATGCTTTTCTTTTGCTCCCCACTTGCCTGCCTGGTATTTAATCAATACCATATCGCTAGGAGGTCCCCCTGACCGTGTTTACTTTAGGACCTCCTTCTGTAATAATTATGCACCGTGTTACTTGTATTTTCATGATGTTACAATGAACTTCAAACTTCAAACTTTGGTCACTGTTCATTGTAGTGTTTTACATGAAGTTTGTGGGGTTTCCTAATGACACAAACTATTATTGTATATGTGGGTAGTGCTGGTGTGAAGCAACATGCGCGATACATATTCGCCCAATTTGTTTAAGGTTTCTTTCAACTTGTCAAAGCGCGCCGATATTCAATTGAGTTGAAGTCTTGTGCATGCATAGCAAGTAGTATATACTTATGATCCAAGTTCGGGTCAGAAAGCTTCATTCAGGTGCAAGACATATTGAGTGTCACATAGAGAATGACATTTGGGGACGTGAAAGCATACATTAGAATAGACTGTTGGGCGAGTTGGTAATTCATGATAAATGAAAATAGCGCGAAAAAAAAACGTAGGACGAGACCTGCGTGATTCCAAAGTGCTCGCACGTAATAGAGCCACCAGGCACGTGAGCTCGTTGAAGTTTTCTTAATACTGAAACCTGGAGATAACTGTATGGCAAAGCTTTCCCTTGCTGATAAATAAGGCAGATATAGGGTACCTGGATGCGTACATCTCAGATTTTTGGTTTTGTTCGTGGTGAACAATGTTCGTGAATAAAAGATCAGTTGTTAGTATGCGTTTGTGCCGTAGCCTTCTTCGTGTCGTCCTGCGTTTTTTGCGCTATTTTCATTAATCGTGAAAGCATAGCTCGGCAAAATACAGTCAACTGCTGATCTTTCGGACATGCTTGAACATTTGGACGTTTTCGCGGCGCCATAACATGACCCATAGACGTCAACGTATAAGAACGACCGAAATTTCGGACGGTGAAATCTTTCGGCGTCTCTTTTTTCAAACTTTCTGTGCAAACTGCAGGTCAGAAACAGCACTAAATGAATCCCCTAGCCCTGCCGCGTCTGTATGTTCGAACCAGTGCTATGGCGAGTTGGTCTGTTTGCGGCCGTAGCAGAGTCCGAAAGGTAGCTTTGCCGCAATGCCGACCTGTAATCGGGGGAAGGTAATCAAAAGTTTGAAGGGACCACTGTCGCGACGCAGTGCGGATAAGCCACGAATATGTGCGGAGGCGTGATCGCGGCAGGCAGCAAACGCGCCCAGTACGGCTTGATCTCTTGCAGCACTTATGATAAGCATCTTCAGCTAACTGCTCGCTAGGACACGTAGCCTAGCGCAGTTGTATGCGTAGTGGACGCATTTAATAGGCAATAACCGAAAGGCGCCGCGCCACCGTTTGTGCTGCCTCTTTGCGGAAGACCCCTAAGAGCGTCGCACAGACGCGTTCCCTTCACGAACGAAAGCATCTCGCCATCGCAATGCCTTTGGGCCGTCAGGAACGGAGTGGGCGTGCCATAACGAACGGTGTCACGGCAAATGCGCGCTCCGTACGGTACAGCAAGCGCCCCGTCTGTGACGGCGTTACCTACGTAAGCGCCGTGCTCCACACATGTTGCTGCGGCAGCCTATCAGATTGAGAAACGCTGGGATGAGATCGCCACACGTGTCAAGCCACGTGGTTTTCACTGGATCGCACGAGAAAGGCTATGTCCGTCAGCCTTGCTTCTTCTTCGCAAAGTTCGCAGAACTGCAGATTGAGGGGTGAGCGAGCTGATTGCTTAATTACAAAATTTATAGCGCGGAACTTCAACACAAGGGACAGAGAAACACGACAAGCACAAGCGCTTACTTCCAACTAACGTTTATTATCTGCGCTCGAAAATAGATGCAGTGAAAGAAAAGAAAAGAAAAAAAGAAAAGGAAAGGAAAAGAAATACGTTTTCTCGATGGCACGTGGCAAAAATGCAATGTAACGAACAGGTGTGGTTTTGATCAGAGAAGAGGGTGATGTTCTTTCCTTTTATTTTATTTTCTTTCACTGTATATATTTTCGAGCGCAGATATTAAACGTCAGTTGGAAGTTAGCGCTTGTGCTTGTCGTGTTTCTCTGTCCCTTGTGTTTAAGTTCGGCGCTATAAATTTTGTAATTATGGATTACCAACTAGCCTGAAGCAATGCCTTGCTGAGCTGATTGCGACAGCAGGCTGCGCGGGAAGGGCACTTGGGGTGGTCCATTCGTGTTTTCAAGGGTGGGCCCATTCACCTTCGGAGGGGTGGAAGGGCGATTGGAGAGGCATGTAAGGTTGTCGATTCCGAGAATGCTGCAGGACGGCTGCTATTTTATGAGCGCGCGGGGGCCGTTGGCGGTGCGAGTGGGGCGGTTCGAATTTTTCGCTTTCTTCTTTCTTGTCAAAGATTTCGTGTTCTATTATCTTTCGGCACGGACACCTAGCAGGCAGACTTCAGTGATAATTCGGCCTGGGGGCACTGTAGTAAGCAGGTTATTTTACCATAGAAAACATACAAAAGTTGACGGTGCAGCAGCTTTTCATCGTTATAACCGATATACTGTTAAAACCGGTATCGTTATAAATGGGTTTGACTGTATGTCAATCATCTCACGATATAAACGTCGCTACCGGAACCACTTTTGACATTCACTGCATATTCATAACAATACTGAGGGCTTTCACAAAGATCACCTAAAGAAGATTTATTGGAGAAATAGTGAATACCCGGGGAATTTCAGGTGAACTACAGGAAAAAGCCGCCAAAATGCCTTCTTAAATGTTCAAAGTTTATCGGGGGGAGGGGGTATAAAAACTTTACTGATCATTCAAGGTAGCCGAATAGGAATACGGGAAGCCGTAAAATGGGAAACAGGGGTTTGGTGGGTGTCCATGCCGGGACATCACTGATCCTGGCTACACGTTCCGCCTGGTCCAAGAAGGCTCATTCGACCACCGGCGCTGCATGAACGAGAAGGATTTTCCTCGTCTCTCTACTGTAAATAAGTAACGCAGGTGAAATTGCTTGCTGTGGTCTTGCTGCGCATTTCCATGTCACATAAAACGAATACGAATGCTTCACATTTGTTAATATAAATGCTCAATGCCCAATATAAATGCCCATAAATGAATGCGAATAAGTATTTGGTGTTCATTTTAAGACACTATTGCCCTTCCACGGTGGTCCAGTGGTTATGGCGCTCGACTGCTGACCCGAAGGTCGCGGGATCGAATCCCGGCCGCGGCGCCTGCATTTTCGATGGTGTCACAAAATGCGCGCACGGTGCGCGGCACTCTTCGAGGAGACTGGCCCACGGGAGGAGGGGCGCACCGGAAGACCGGCGCGGCGACTGACGTCAGGTGGGAAAGGAGGAAGAGGAGCGGCGCATCTGCCGCGGTCCCGCGGTCACAGCGGTGGGGAAGCAGAGTTCGCCGAACGGTTGCAGCAGGTGGAAGAGGGGTCGGAGGTCAGGCCAAACGGTAGCCGGCAGCCGGAACTTCGCTGTCGAGTCCGCGACAGGTACTCGCGGAGTCTTCGGTGGGTGGCGTAGAACTGGTTGTTCTTGCCCAACTTCGGCCAGCGGTAGACAGCGGAGCAGCAGCCCGGAATCCACCAGCTCGGACCTTCGACCTGACCCCTACACCACACAGATAAGCGCCATGTTCGCGGCTCTCCTCTCTCTCGCCGGGACCTTTTCGTAATCGGGTGCCATCCCGAGTGTGTTTATCCATCGAGCGTTTGTTTTTAGTGTGTACATTTTAGCGTAGTGTTCATTTATCTATTGTCGCGCGTATTCCTCTTTGTTTTGTTCTTTTAAGCTCAATGTGTTTATCCATCGAGTGTTGTTAGTGTGTACATTTTTGCGTAGTGTTCGTTTATCCAGTGTCGCGCGTGTCTCTCTTTGTTTTGTTCTTTGAGCTCAGTGTGTATTTTTGTGTTAACTAGCGTACCCTGATGGTATCGTATTAAACTGTTCTGTGTAGTGTATGCGCGGTCTCCCGACTCTTGCCCCTGGCCCCACGTCCGATCAGGCGTGGACCTATCGCCGGTCACTTTCGAACCACGCACATCGCGTGGGGTGGGTCCGTTGTCCGCCCACCCCCTCCAATCGGAGAGTAAATCTTTGACAAATGGAGGCGAAAATATTTGAGGACCGCGTACATAGATCTATGTGCACGTTAAAGAACTCCAGGTGGTCGAAATTTCCGGAGCCCTCCACTACGGTGTCTCTCGTAATCAAATCGTGGTTTTGGGACGTTAAATCCCAGATATTATTATTAATTTAGGACACTATTGCTATTCATCGCACGAATATTCCTAATTGTTTTAGGTGCGCAAACCTTCTGTAAAATATTATAGAGGGACAATGATCGCCTTTACGCAAAGCACTAAGCAGCTACGTGGCATACGGACTCGCATTCTACCCAATGCAGGGCCAAGGTGTGAACTTACGGTGCGGTTATTTCGACTGCTTGCAGCCGTTATGACGGGCTTGTTCCTACGTTTTGAGATGCATCTCGCGTGAAAGAAGAAATGAAAACTCTGATAGCTCCATTCCCGGTGCCGGTCATGATCATCTTTGCTGCTTCTGATGCTCTGATAAGCACAATGGTTCCGTACTCCCGCTTTCGGGCGTGCGACAACGATGATAAGGATAAACGGGAGTTTAGCACGACGGCTTGCTTGGACGGGACTTTAACCCTTGGTCAACATTTTGGCCTTATAACAAAGTAAATTTCTTGTTTTTTCCTTGCTTTTACCGGCGTTTTTGATGACGTAACACATGACGGGTTATTAGGTGTACCGCGTCTTCTTGTCTGTTTTGCCTTCGCTTGTGTCCCAGGGGCGGCGCTACAGTTATTTACATGTGGGGGAGCGGACATGTAGGGCAAGTGAGTTAATTTGAGGGAGGGGCGCAGGCTCCTTATGCACTGTGTTTTGACAATTTCTGCCCTTTACGGGAGGGGGGGTGATGGGAGGCGCAAATATCGGGCAGGGGGCGCTGCGTAACCGTGCCTCATCCTGACGCGGCCCCCGTTCCGTCACATTGGTTCGCGCTCCTTAATAATCATGCCTCCATGCCAACTTGATCACCTTGCTCTTCTAAGCTCCCTACGCGGCCTCCGCACTGCCGCGACAGTCTCAGAAAGCGGCCTGGGAAGCATAAGAGTACCTCGGGGCTAGATGTGGGCGTGCGACGACACGAACAGGACTCTGAGGTTCGCTTTGGCCGTCTCTCATTACAAAGCAGCATCGATTGCACTGCCACGTCGGCCGCAACGCCTTCGTTTACAGGCTGAAGTCATGCACTCTAGCTAATCTTTGAGCCATTGCAGTGTAATGTGAGACCGTTGAGGCGAACCTGGCCGTGTCGGATGTGATAATAGACACAGAGCAACAAACGCAAAGTTGTTGTGTCTCCGCACTCTACAACCGAGGCACGCTAATTCTAGTTACACCAAACGCGATATTCTTGTATATACTCTAATTCCAAGAAGACTCCCATGAACTAACCTGTCGATGCTTGCTCCAATCAATACTGCGTAAATTAGTGAAAGACAAAATGTCCTTATTTTTAGCCGTGTCGCAATTTGCACAAAAAGCAGCATGCGTATGAAGAGTTACGTTTGACTAAGTCGCATACACTTGCCGGCTCCTCTATAACACGACGTCCAATAGGAAAATGAAGATGATGCGAGTAGTAGGCACATTAGGAAACAACAACAAAAATTCCTGTATCTGTACTTGTCCAAAGAGGACGTCATACGCACGAAGCACAGGGATGAAATCCCTTGACTGTACTATTAGCACGTGTCGTGTTCCAGCAATTCGCTGGCACAAACCGCCAGAAAAAAAAAAAAGCGTAGAGAGCCATTTACATGCTACAGAAGTATAAGCTCCTGAGCACACTTCCATTCAATGAATTTTATTTCAAGATGACACCCTCGCAGCGTTCATGAAAATTGCAAAAAAGGGGGCCGCACCAATTTTCTGGCGGCAACAAACCATTTCCTAAAAATTTTAGGATATGTAAGAATGCAGTAAAGATATTTCTGTACATTTCCACCTTAGGAGTGTTACTTTGTTTTCCCTGTACCTTTATTATCGCTAGCAAGTTGGAACACCAAAATAAATAAATAAACTAAAATCTGTAGACAAAATGAACGCATACGAAACTACAGCGTTGCGATTCATAACCTCCGTAGAAATTTTTGATTAATTGCCGAGTTACCGTTATCTATCGCATAATATTAAAAGCACTACCCAGTTTTCTCTTAGAATTAAAATTGTCCTCTTCGTTTGAGAGTAGAAAACAATCTACCAAATCATTGCATAACTCTAAAGAACCGCGCCAATAATATTCCCTAAATACAGAAATAACCGACGAAAACTTACCTTCTCCAGCAAGATTGACTGAACATTTAATCACAGAAAGCTCCAGCATGCAGAAGCACAGAAGAATTTTGGCTAGTATTTTCATCATGAAAACATTAGCTAGCACCACGGTGTCTTCAAGATTTTCTTCATTACATGCTACTTAAATACGCAGTGGCGCGTTAATATTCCTGTCTAATGCGTCACGACTTTTTTACTTTGCAAATTTCAAGCGCCTTTCTTGTTACAAATTGCAAAATATATTTCAAAATAAACACAGCATAGGAAGGGTGACCGAACATCCAGAAATCTTTCCCACATGCTTCACTCCTTCCTTAGAAAAAGAACGTTGAACTTTCCTGACGTAGAAGGTTTGATATACCAACAACAACGTCATTATATAGCAAGGGCTGATTCACTTGGATGAGGTGGCATTATTTTATGTCCAGCCGCTTCTACTTTGATTCGCAGTTAGATTCGGCAAACTCCTTGAAATGATTCATATTTCTCTCCCGGTACTGTTTGAATCAACGACATATACTTATTGGTAAAGCAACGGTATGGTCACTTCTGGGGTGGAGTCATTAGTACGTATTTTCAGCCAGCGCTTACGAACCATCGCCATTGGTCTTTGCAGATAATAAAAGTGTGGACCATTTCCCAACTGAAAATATATAACGTAACCAAAATGTTCTGCAGTCCTTACGCATGTGAGGATCAACGTTATGAGAAGCGCGCTGCCGGCATGTGCCGGTAGGGCTAAGCAAAAAAAGCTTTGCCTTTGTAAAGTGATACCAGACAAGATACACAAGATTATGCCGTAATTATTGTATCTGATACGGTACCTTCCAATTGTATCTTTAGATACTTCGGTAGTTCGCAGTCCTCTGCGGTGGTGTAATGGTTACGGTGTTCGGCTGCTGATTCTGAGGTGTTGAGGCTTCGATCCTAGCATTTCAATGGAGGCAAATTGCTTGAGGGCCGTGTACTGTGCGTTGTCAGTGGCCTTTAAGAAACGCCAGAGGGTCAAAATTTTTGGAGCGCTCCACTACCGCGTGCCTCACCATCATATCATGCTTTTGACGCGTTAAACACCAGATGTTACTCTTATTGATACATGCACAAGTGTATTATTTTGATCTATGTGATGAACAGCCAACACGTACGCACGGAAATCATTTCTTGGAATTTTTTTAACTCCGACCAACCATGCTTCACTTCATTCAAATGTCTATCAGTATCTCAATATTTTACAGCGAAGCTGTACATATCTAGTACATTTTTAATCCATGAATATATATCTACTCAACAGAAAACTATCGACATCACGAACCGCTTTCAGCTTCATATTATGGTGCACTAGAATGGGGTAGTGTGCCGTCTTCGCAGCAAACCAATGGGAGAATGGTGGTCACTTTTGCGATGACGCCACCAGTAGGGCGCCACAATCGAACGGTGTGCCCGGCGCGCGAAATTTAAATCCGAATTGCGAAAATTTCTGCCGTTCTTGAGTCAAATGGTCACGTAACACGATTGAAAATAAATATATTCGCACGATTTAAATACCTAAACACATGTGGTTGCATTATTTCAATAAATAAAGATGCTTCTGCGTCGTCTGAGCTTGCCCAATTCCTATCGCTGAGCAGCGTCCCGGATCGTCTGCATGCTTACTGTTTGGATTGCAAACGGCGTAAAAAAGCACATCGCTGTTCATTCCATGCATATATACGCCTGTCTAGCTATCACACTAATTTGAAGTTATGCGTCGAAACACACGAGGAGGTCCGGAAGGCTAAGGTTTTCAGCAGAAAAAATCCAACCCTCAATGACGAATGCTGCTCTATTTCTTTAGAGATTTTACTCCTCAAAGGGGCGCCAAAACGCAGGAATGCAGCTAAATGCACCGCGGTGTATTTGGGGTATTGGATTTTTCCTATGTGAATAAGTCCGTAATTCCAATCGGTCTTCAAAAACTTGAATGCATCAGGCTTGCTCAAACACTGAGTCTGCCATGCACACAAAAAAATTCGCTAACGTGTCATTAGAAACAGAAGGGAACAATCAGCAAGTTTCCGACGTACACGCACGACCAGCGCGGCAACTACAACCACTGATCTCGGAGGCTTTGTACCCGTACACAGTAGTACACAGTATCCGTACACAGTAGTACGGTGTGCTCTGGCACCGCAGGGTGTCATCACAAAAAGAGCCACGTTTGCAGCGCCACACGGCACACTACCCCATTCTAGTACACCATATTCAAATTAAAAAAAAAAGTTTAAAGCGATCATGGCCACCAAGACGCAGCTCAAACGGCCGCTGGCTAACTCGGCGAATCGGTCGAGGTGACTACGACCCTGTGAGTAATAATCTTAACATATCCTAACTCGAGGAACAGTTATCTAGCCACCGATAACGACGTACTCGGCAAAATCCCCTAGCAGGATTGTACCCCAGACATTAGGCCAACCCCACTATTCACCACAGGACCAGTGGACTAGCCCACTGAACTTAAATGAAAAAAAGTACATAAATGAACAATAAATATTTAAATGCATAAATGAATAATTTAAATAAATTAAATAAATAAAAGTGTGAAGAAGTAAAGAAATACATAACTAACTTGTGCGCCGCAATTCTGGCCCATGCAAATTCAGGTGGAAGCGCATTTGATGATGATACGCTAAATACAAAAATTATAAAAATGTGCATCTATCGCCTTACGCCAAGATGAAACCGTTCTGTGGCTTTCAGCGCTAGCCAAAACTCTACGTTTTGCTAGGCCTAGTCAGTCACGCAGCACGAATACACACATCAGGCCAGTGGTGTTGGAAAGATAAATGGTGCTCTATGTAAGAAAATACATAAGAGTTTCAAGCGCACCAGCGCCCACACAACGTGTTACAGACCACGTCTGCCCAGTCTTTCTCTCAGAGTACTAACATGCCCTTAACGCAAGCGTTTTGGCGCAAGGCAACGTCATTAGGCAGCTTTAGAATACATAATGCTTTGCGGTAGAGTTTCTCTACTGAAAATGCTTCATACGCTACCCCTTCGGTACCCACGATAAGTGGAGAAAATAGCCTGCGTATCCAACGGACGCTATCATTGCCTACCCAGTTCTAAAACTGCCTATTCTAGATGCATTAGGGAGCCAGGCTTGCTTTCTAGAGCACTTGGTTGCATGCGAACTCGACACAAGGAGAAAATAATTAACTTACACTGGTTTGAGCAGCGGAAATTAAAACGAGCGACATAAAGAAGACAGACAAAGACGTCGCCGTCCGTTTACTGTCTTCTTTTTGTCCCTCGTTTTAAGTTCCGCTGCTCAAGCCAGTGTTAGCTATGATCCAACTAGTTCCGGCAAGTACCGTTTTCACAAAAGAATTAAGGCACGAAGAAGACACGTGTGTTTTCTTTGTGCCTTAATTCGTTTGTCCTTGTGGCGAGTTCGCGCCGCAACCAACTGCTCTAATGATCTAGCAACAAGTTCACTTTGCGACCCCTGATGCTTTCTAAGGAGACCGTGCACGCGCAGACAATAGCTGTATTGTTCCTCCAGCGTGCTCCGCTGACGATCGGCCGCACATGTAGCGTTCTGATTGATTCTTTGCGCACCTGTACAAAACCCACCAGTGAGGTAATAATCCGAGGCCTGTGTGAAAAATAGCGCAGGTTCACATGTAACCCAATGATTTAAATGT
>NC_051183.1:43195222-43231281 GCF_013339695.2 Rhipicephalus sanguineus | reverse complement strand
GGCATGCGACCACATAAGCGAACGTGTACTTGAATCGCGATGCAAGCAGTCCGTTGCTTTCGTGTCTATTACCGCTGACGGTCGCAAAAGGGCCTGAAGTAAATATTATTACGCGAATGTCTTAGATGCCTCATCAAACGCGAAAATTGACCGTCGGCGTCAGCGGTGTCAACCAAGTTGTACACAAATCTTGTTATCACGTCATTATGACGTCACATATGATGAAATTTCTCCGTCATGATGATGTCACCATATTGCATCGTCCTTGGTCAAGTTGGACCGATCACAGAGGCAGTGCAAGCCAGGTGAAGTACAGAAAGCTTGCAATGCCTCCGATCCTGGATGCAGTGGAGAACCATGTTATGCTCAGAAAACTTCCGTAAGGGGCGGGCGAGGATCAATATATTGACAGAGAATAAAAAAGAAGTTGGCTATCGCTTAATAGTTATCTTAGGCGAATGCAGAAGGCCTATGAGTTTTTTTGTTTCGCGCACATGGGTGCGACCTTCGGCACAAGGACCAAAACAACTTGAAATAACGAAATAGACCAACAACAGGTAGAAACTGGCGTTGCGTTGTTTGCGTCTCTCTGTGCGCATGTGCTATCTGACTGTGTTCGTGCGTGCGCGCCCGTGTGTGCTACGCGCTGTCAACTGCGTGACCTGAGCTTTTACCTTATGTATCACTGTGGCTGACAAAGCCGCTGGTGATGACTGCGGTAATAAAACAAAACAGGCTAGACGGAGAGGGCGGAAAGCAAATAAAAACTAAATCTGTCCGAGAACGCGTGACCGAGAACAATGGCCCACGTTGAAATGCAAGACGCACCAAGGAGCGCCTGCAAAGGTGGAGCGAAACAAAAGAATGCCCCCCTCGCTCCTTGTAGTAAAACTTGTTGAGTGGTTCATTCTGGTTAGTGAACTCGGACAAAGAAAACCTGTTGATTTGTACTTGTGCGAATGATAGTTTTTTCATCACATTTCCCATGCTCTCGTGCCGACCCACATGCTTTTGAATCAGTTATTAGCAAACAGATAACTGCGGTCGCACGAAGACCCGGATTTCCCGCCAGCGCAATTCACGCGGCTGTCACCGGTGATGCATAGAGGCAGGACAACTCGCGACTGCCCTCGACAGCATGAATGACACATCACTGTCGGAAAGAGTCATATTGGAACGACGACCTCAAACACACGTTTGAAAAAGGCTACGACAAAACTGTTGAACATTTAAGGACAACAACCTTGTGCGAGAAACTTCACTACCGATAGGCGTAAACATGTTCTGTGAGTGCGTGTGTGTTTTGGTTCACTTTCGTCGTCAAACTGGTAACCCAGTGAAGTGTCGAAAGAGTGACCCTGTTTTATTGCAGGCATTTCTTTATGTTTATCCTGCTCTTAAGTAAACAGTTTCAGGTTCTTTTTATTAGTTCTTTCTGTCATGGTATATTATACCTCGGAATAAAATTGTTGCAATAGATGCGAACATAAGCTCCAATGCGACATTTCTTAAACAAGATAATAGGGCACAGCGTACAGCCAGAATCAAACGTTTAGAGACGACGATACACAAAAAAAAGGCCGAATATTCCCGCTGCTTGGGCAGGCAGCCTGAAATCTATATTTCAAGCCTGTTCTGAAGCCCGCTAGCGCGTAATGTGCACTTACACAGAATACAGTCACACATCGCTGAGAAATTCAGTTTTCTCAGACCTAGACGTCCGTTAACGTTGAATGCCAACTGTATTTCTCAAGTGAAAAAGTCGCCTAACGCTAAATTCGTTTTTATCTGGAAGAAACACAGTGCAAGGAAGGTATACGTGTGCCAGAATTTCTTATCTTAAGGCTAGCAATTGCCCGTTATGTTCACCTTTCAAGGCATCCTTCACTAGCAGCTATTGATTAAAAACCAATTTGCCGTTACATGAGATAATGGAAGAGTATTTTGACATAGGGTTTTTCAATGCCATGCTGCCATTGCTGCGAATTATTTATGAGCAAGCCTCGCGAGAAATAACGGTGACACGCAAGAGATTGTCACTTTAAATAAAAATATGATGTGCATATTACATTGGTGGGCTCGCCACATTCAATCATGAGTACAAAGATGGATGCGGCAGTGGCAAAAAAAATAAAGAAGCTTTACCAGGACTTTTGTGATACTTAAGCTTTTGACATCTGGCACAAATACCGCAAACGTTAGGGCTCATCTAGCACGTTTTGAACATAAACTAAGAGAAAAACTCACCTGGATATTCTTTCTCCTGAAACGAGAACAGAGAGGAGTAAGTAAGAAAATACGTTTCGTGAGATTCCATACACACTTCCAATTCAATAGGCATTATGTACGAAATAGTACATGACACCGCTTGATTAGGCAGAACTGCACACTTTTTAAATTGATAACCCAGTTCACTAGGCTTTCTTCGATTAGCATAACCGGATATTTTTATTTCGCTGCGCAGTCCTTGTTTTCATAGTAAAAGCGGCGCAAAATGACCAGAACATGGGATGAGCTGGGTGTTCGATTGCACTTCACTTGCACATCTTGTGCTCGAATGTACAACATTTCGTGCCTGCCTTATAATTACCTTTCATTGCATATCTCGTCTCCTAAGCGAGACGGAGTAGCAGCTGCCACCATAATTCCACCAACCTGTGCTCTTCATCATTTCAATAATACTAATAATAAAAGAACAATGCAGAAGAGGCGCTGAACTAACGACTGTCGGTTTTATTACACAGAAATAAATAAGTACAAGTAGTCCGACTGCACACGCTCCTTCAACCGTCTCCTTGCGCTGCTTTTACTATGAAGATAAACCAACTATCCCAGTTTTGCAGGCTATCGCTGTTTTTGTTATGTTGCGTGTATCCTACTTTGTGTAAAAATTAGCCACCGGTGAAACTCTATCTACGTATGTCGACAAACAGGCCGTGGACATTACTATTTGTTGATGGGAAGATAC
Organism: Rhipicephalus sanguineus; assembly: GCF_013339695.2. NCBI lineage: Eukaryota > Metazoa > Arthropoda > Arachnida > Ixodida > Ixodidae > Rhipicephalus > Rhipicephalus sanguineus. The sequence continues at coordinate 43,228,313 of NC_051183.1, read as the reverse complement.
GTTCAGGGAATAGATCGAAGTGAAGCAAGCGACACAAATAAGCAAAAAAAGGGTATGTCTATTTCTTACAAGGTGATCGAGAAAATATTCGCTAGCTTATTAACACGTTCGCGTGACTCACTCTCGGCTGAGAATTACACATGCCGCCGACAAGCACAGGAAACAAAACAGACGCGAAGGCGTGATCACTTTAATTAGCCACGATAAGGCAGTCACCGGAAACGACCCACGACGCGAGTACAAGCGTGGACAAAACAAACGACTTCCCCCCGGCAACACTGCGCAAGAGATCGCTTGTGTTGATACGGAAGATCCAGTCCGGTTCTATACCCGTAAAATAGATATTATGCGCCGCTGTTCGTTCATGGTTACAGCGTATGCAGCGCACGTCTTGGCTTCGACGTAGTGAACTAATCAGACCGGCACATCGTTCCGAGAAAACGTGAGATCGCGAGATCTGGCAAAGGGTTATGGAGTACAGAAGTCAGGCAGACACGTCATTTGGGCTAAACCGGCGTCAGAGTAAAGGTGCGCTGATAAGGAAGACCGAACGGTCTAGAGTGATAAAGTATTATTTAGAAGAATCTTAGTGTCGTGAATTTCACGACAACTTTATTATTACACAATGAAATGACTGTCAAAGTTCAATTCATGTTTGTGTACGTTACGTCGTGACTGCACTACCGGTAAATCAGTGTGATGTGACAGAGTGCACATATCACGTTGCCATATCAGACAGAAAGGGAGTGATTGCATCAGGAATACTTCTGTGGTGCTGCGCAACAAAGAAAATGAATTTTTTAGATTTCGTGTTCTAATCTGCATTCTGGCGATATTTCTTTTGTGATTATAATGGGCAGTGCGCATGCGCATGCCGGTTGTACTGTGTGTAGGAAAGTTTATTCACAATAAAATTTGTTGCGAGGTAAGCTTGTCCTGTGTTGGGTGTGTGCTCTTCTATGTCCGGTACCTTATCTGCGCTCTGCGGTTTAACAAATTACGAAGTTTAGTTGTGTGCTGATGCAATCAAACTTCCCGAAGCTCGCCTATTAAAGTCATTTGCTTGTTTAGAGCAGAGTGTCGTTCATTCTTAACTGTTAAATAATTAACTATGGGTCCTAGTGGACGGCGAGTCACTACGCAACGTGCAGCGTGCTGTCATCACCGGTCGTTTCTTCTTTTTTTTTCTGGGAGGTGGGGGGGGGGCTTATCAAGCCACCTACTACTGTAAAAATTACGCTCTGATTAGTGTAGGACGTATGAAATAATTTTCTGCTGCTCAGTGTTCCTTAAACATTCTTGACACATGCGCGTGACAATAACGAAGTGGTACGGTAAGTTTGTAACTGTACACACGAACTGAGCCACAGTGGTTGAAGGTTCGTGACTTAACTTGCAAGAATAGTAGTAATTCTATGAAATGAATGAATGAAAACGCGTACCGTACTTTGTAAATAAGAAACGCCGTCGTTTCTCCACGCTTTCTGAAAACTAAACGCGAATTCGCGTTCGTGCCGCCATGATGGATGAAACAGCATGAGCACCGCAGCTGCACCAGAGATTGCCGCCGCTGCGCGAGCTAGTGGATTCTTATTGGCTTACATTCAATGCCACGGGTTGGTTATTTATTCAGTCGGGCACTAATAAGGACGCACTGCTGCGCTCGATCGAACGTCCACGATAAAGATCTCGGCGTCCGTGAAGAACCCGCTAGTGGCCGAATGGTCGGCTTGTTTATCATTCGCACAGCAACGAATGCGGTCACGAGAAAAACTTGAAAGTTCTTGAGGAGAGCATACCGGGCAGTTTTTAATGCGGCATTTGCCAAGTATATTTGACAATATCGGAAAGCAAGTTTTGGCTCTACAATTAAGAACGCAGCAGAAGCCTTTGAAAAAGAAGACTAAAAAGAAGACTGCTTCGTTGTAGCGCTGCAGTTCTGCTCTTGTGAAATTCACTTTAGAAATTTCATCACTAAGATTCTCTCAGCCAAATGATTTTTGTTCTGTTCTAATATGGCTTGCTGCGGAAAGATTGATGATTATATCTCTTTGGCTACTCGATTTCTATAATTTGTGTGGCGGAAAAAAAAGTTACCCAATAAAAAAAGAAAAGGAACAAATAAGAAAATTTACAGCAACTGAAAAAAATAGAAAATAACATGAGAATGTACAGTTAGTTTACAGGAGCTCACATTGAAATTTCGTTGCTATGTCTCAAAAGTTGCATGGAGAATAATTCCGACCCCATTCAAGAGAGATACAAGACATCGTTCTTGGTCTAGCCGCGAAAGCAACGCCTTATACCTGAATATTGCAAGATGGATATTGCAAGATACGTCGAGTACATTCCTGGCATGCGGATTCCTCGGATACGCCAGAACCGCGAACGAATTCGCGCCTCATATTTAGCATGCCCGTTTTCCTTTCGGTGTTGTGGAGGCACCGCGAAAATGTGCTAATCAGTGAAATGTTGTTCGCACTTAGAAGATTCACAAGTATTCGCTTTTACCGCTGGTCGGCAGATGAGACTTGTATGTGTTGGCCACTCGGTTTGCTTGCGAATAAATCCTGCCAGCGTAAGAAATAAGAATCCGGAAACCTATTAGGCTTATACTGAACGCTCTCGTAGCTGCCGCATTCTGCTGAGCGTACATGGCGGTCTTCGAGCGTCAAGTTTGGCAGGATATCTAGCAAGATTGGCGGCTGAGTCCGGGAATATGCGTCTACAAAAACACAGTTGGTATTTGGCGCACTGGTGTTTCAGTGATGCAGATAAATTAAAGGCATCAGCGCGAAACTGTGAAGCAGTAATACAGCTGAGAAATTTCTTTTTTGCCATAACACATGCTTCACATTCAGGACTTCAAAAAAAAAAAAAAAAAATCACCCTTTCATCTCACCTGCGCGAACACTTGCGTGCGCTCACTTCGATGGAATGGCACTATAATGTACGTCTATAAAGCAATAAAACATTGCGCAAAACATGTTTGATGGTTTTAAGCGTACGAAGACGTAAATTTTTGGTTACCTTAAGAGGCAATCTTGACAGACGAAATTTTTACGTCTAGGTATCCTCCTGCAGCAGGGGCCGTCGCAGCTGCCACATTGTTTTTTGTTGTTTTTTTCAGCCACGCCCGGTGCATTGTTTGCCTATAGACGTTGTGACTGCCACTGCGGCACATCGGTGATGCAGCTGCTGAAAAGTGTTTGCTTATCTGAGCTGTGGAGAAGCTGTTTTGAGTGCCAGTTGGGAAGTAGTCGGATTGTGATTCTTCGACAAAACAGATCCTCTGTGTGCGGAACAGATTTATATGACGCGCTAGGTAAATTATGATTGACCAGAACCACATAGGAGCACAAATCCCACCTGCAGTTCGCTCAGGCTTGTTGTTATTATTATTATTATTATTTATTATTATTATATTATTATATTATTATTATTATTATTATATTATTATTAGCGATGCTGGCACGTTCAATGACACCCAAGCAAAGGGGCGGTGAATGCACAAGTCCTACAGAAAAATGAAAAGTTAATGGAGCACGGTACTGGCAGAAAAAGCTACGTAAACTTGAGCAAACATAACAATCTCAAGTTAAAGGTTAGTAATCGTGGTTAATAAAACAGTATTAGTACAGTGTATATGTAATTAATCTAATAATATTGAAAAAAATGGCACGAAATTTAACCAATGAAGGGTATGCAAGCTACACAGGCGGACCGCACTCCTCTACGGCTTGAGATGGCAAGATGCATAAAAATTGTGCACAAGAAAAAAGAACGTTATGGCTTAGCTGCACCTTTGAAGTATGTAAATTAGCCACAATGGTTTCCCCGCCAATTGACGGTAATGAACACATCTATCGCATTTATTCTGCATGAAGGCTCAAAAAACGAAATAAATCAATAATTGCAGAGGCAATTATACCGATTTCCGTTGCCTACCGTTGCAGCGTAGCAAGTGAAATGTTACACTGTTAAGTTCAAGGACGCGGGATTGACTGCCGCTCGAGGCGACCACATTTCAACAGGGAGAAATGCTGAAAACACGTGTGTACTTAGATTTATTGTAAGAACTTCATCCAGAATCCCTCACATACGGCATGTCCCATCATCAAATCGTGATTTTGCTACATAGAGCCAAGTAATTTCATTCTTTTAGGCTGACGACAATAACTGGAATTTGAGCTAACGAGGGAGTGCTTCTTAAAGGTAACGCGATTACGCGTTCCTTCCTCCTAAAACCTCTGCATCCACTGACACACCCTGTAATGTCTTGCAAATAACTTCCACGATGTGCTAATCTACTAAACACGTAACATAAGCTACTCAGAATGTCACATCTTTTCACACCTTGCTTCTCCATATATAAGCATCATGCATGGCAATAAAAGCGCACGTGGAACTCTAGACTAAGCATTGCTGGTTGGCTTATCAACGGGTATATTGGCGACGCACCTATCACAGCCGTTGGCAACAACGCGATGAAAAATTCCGCGCACGTGAAACGGGCGCAGTTATCTCACTTTCCTGGCGTAGGTGATTCTGTTCGCTGTACAAGAGGCCGTTTGCCCCGATAGCTGCAGCTTATCAGAGCAAACAACGAAACGTGACGCTGCGTAGGCGATGGAGCATGCAACCTGCGCAGATGCCAAAAGGTCTGTGGCGTGTATAGAAACTCTCTAAGCCTTCATATCAGCACAAGCCCAGTAATAAGGTGTACAGTTAGGCTTAAAAAAGATTTACAGCTGCTATGTGAGAGCCGGAGTCTGGTATTTAGTGTTATCATATTCTCGTTATGTCAATACTTATCGACGGCAATCCGAGGGAATCACGATGCTATATAGGAAGACTGCAGCTTTCAAAGCTTTCATTGATTTCTGCATCTGTCATTAAATCCCAGCAGCGGTACGTCCACGTGTTCTGGTGTGCATTTAGTGGCGCTGTAATCACGAAATCAAAATAACAAAATAGGAACGATGATATCGCTATATTTGTGTGAAATCCAAAGAATCATATCCTATTAGTACGACGTAACATCGGCATTGCAATGAGAGGCAAATTTGACCCGATAGAGCACGCGCCTTTATATAATATCATAATAAAAAACAGAGACCCTTTTAACACATTAGTTGTGTTTTGTGTGTGCTTACGTGTATACTAGTGTACCCAATTTCGCTCAGTCTGCATGGCAGAGACGCGCTACCTACTAGATCTTAGTTTAAAAATTAAAGCGGACATTAAAATACAATAAAATATCAATTTAGGCCAATACATTATTCTTTGAATGCTGTGTTGGAAATTCCACCAACACTGGTTCGTTAATATTAGATAAAATGAAGTTGATGATTTTCGAATTTCGCGCAGAAATTTATGAAAGAGAAGTCCATGTGAAGTTACAAATTTCAGTTTTTCGTATTTTGGCCGCACTTATTGAATAAAACACCTTGAAACTTGCAATATTAATCATCTGACTTCCTTAAAACAAAGTGAATTTCACTTTTAACGATGTAGAATTACGTATGGCTCTAGTGGACGCTGTCAACATCTATGACGTTGCGGTTACTTGCTGCTGAAGCCCCAGCAATGGCCTCGCCTCATGTATTTTGTTCTTGCTCACTTTCTGCTTACCAAGCTTCTCGCATCAAGGCTGGTGCTTTTCGTGTTGCTAAAAAGTAATTTACTTAACGTGAAAAATCGGCGTTTCCTTCAGTGGCCCTTTAATCACAAATAGCCTCGTAATTCTGTGCAACACATTGTTTTCGAAACAAAGGAAAATAACACAAAAATTACGTCTCCTTTCACTCCTGACATTCTTTTAGCAAGGCAACCGTGAAGCAGCCTTCACGGTACTTGAATTGATTGCGCGCACACGCTGTCGCGTGACCTCTGAGAGCAGACGCAAAGAGCAGCTGTAACGCTTGAACAGGTGCTGACAGCGGCTCGGGGCACGTAAGGGTGATACTTATTCGTGCAGAGAGTGCAGAGATGCAAGTACAAGCTTTCAAGCAAGATCTATTAACAGATAATTACATGTGCACGCGTTTCTGCGACCTTTCACACTTCTCGACGTCGCCAGCTTCTCAACCAACATTGGGAGTTGTAGGAAAATATTAATGTAAAAATTGGCGGCCCCACTTTTCGTGCGCACACTATATATATTATAAACTTCAATAAAACAAAGCAGTAGGTAGATTAGCGCGGGCGGGGCACTGTTCCAGGGCCCCGCCCTGAACCAGGCACCAGGCACGCTGCACCAGGCAAGCCAAGAGACCATCTACTACGAACCTACACTTATTTTTCTCAGCGTGTTGCCGAAGTAGCACAACTTTCTCGCATTTTGCTAAGTGCTTCGCATCGCCACACGAACCTGCGAAAACGACTTCACAGACCTTACGTTTGTTCGCACACTTCTTTGCTTTAGCATACCGGGTCACCGTAGCTGTAAACGTGAGATCGAATAGAAAGGGTCACGTGGCGGCGCTAAGATTAACCAGGCAAGCAGAGAATTGTTGGTGCAGAAATCAAATGTATTCTTCTTCTCTGCTGGTGCAAATTCTCGGCAGTGCCCATTATACATTTTTTTTTTCGCCACGGTCACTCAGCGAAAACCGAGAAACCCATCTACGATTGTGGTTGCACGAAGCGTCACAAGATGTCGATGCCATCATCCGTTAATGTACTCCGCCAAGTTCTCTGCACACGCTAATATTCTTTAATAGAGGGTTTTAGCGAACCTAGAAGGCATCCGGATGGTTGCTCGCGTATGTGCGCGAGAGAAGACGATGCAGCGCTGCGTGCGTCACAGTAGCATGGGCCCACGTGTTCAAGCTGCCTACACATTACGTCGCTGCCCAATTTGCGCCCAGAAACCGAAACGGAAAGTCGTTCGTATAACTAAGGTGATGCCAAATTATTTAGCCAGAATACATGAATCTTGGAGCGTGTATCATGCTAAGCAACAACAAACGTTTGCAACAAAGAAAGTGCAAGCCAAAATTTGATGGCACACCCCTTTAGGCGTTTCCCAGGACTTGCCATTTTTCCCCTAGAAAACATGATGCAGCGCCACCCACCCCCCAAAAAGAAAAAAAAAAGCTCTTGCTTCTTAAAGCTGGCTGCAGACTTGTTTTGAAAGATTTCACTAAATTAACCAAATGTTTTTCAGTGCTACCACTTACGACGTGATGCACAGCACATGAGCACATAATACACCAGAAAATTCCGCACTAATGGGGTATTTTCTGTTCATTTTTATAGAATTTGTCCGTTGTTTATTATTATTATTTGCGCACGCATGCATATTATGGCTAAATAAGTGCGAACAACTGTTCTTAGTAAACAAACTGCAGGCGTACTGATTGTGCAGCCTGCTTTTATATAATTAGCAGCCTCTATCTGGTATGGAGCTTCGTGCATATCTGTCCCAGCATGTCCGAGCACCTTCTCCGATACCAAATTTATTTCATGTATATACAAAGCCGCAAAAGAAAGAACCGTCGCGAGGCCTTATGACTTCGGCCAATTCAGGGGGTTTTGTTGCGGCCATATTACAGAAGTTAAATATCCGCTGCAAAATAGATGCTATACTTAGAGGTAATTTCGTTGGAACAAGATTGTATCCTCAATATGAGCATTTATAAGTACTTATTACAGCAATAGATTCCGAAATCCAGTATGCAAGCCTTCCATGCTTGTCAGCGGCAGTCGGTGAAACTAAATGAATGTGCTATGACAGAACTTTCATGCTTAAGCAAAATCGAAATGATGTCTGTACAAGAAAGAAAAAAAAAAAGAAACGTGTTGAAAAATCAAGTTTTTCATATGATGTCCCATGTTTTCAAAGCCGCATATTGATGACACAGCCTCGAAAACATCAAGTCGATCTTCATTTTACACTGGCTTAGTAGAATTTCATGTTCAATAGAACAATACCTATTCAGTTCTATTTGCAACACGAATGTATTTCGTGGCACCCGGGTTACAAAACGTGTTTCACCTGGCGCTGCAGCAAGTCTGGCAGCATGAGGATTCATATAGCTAGAGGTACCGCCCGAGGTCATCTGAATTAAAAAACACAAAGAGAAAACGAACGAGAAGCCGCGTACTGCATCGACAGATTCTTGCACGCGCACTAAGCCTCGTATGCAAGGACCTATGTCAGCAATTCTCTTGTGAGGCTTCTACGGATGGTCTGCGTAGTGCTTCTGTTGCCAGGGGCTTCGAAACTAGCCGTCGACAGAAGCTATTCATTTATTTACCTTCGACGACCGCAGGATCAGGTGGCCTGAAACATTTCTCTAAGCTATGTATAACACGATGTGACCATTGCATTGTTTCACTGCACAACTAATTTATTTACCTTCGACGACCGCCTGAAACATAATGAAACGTGATGGCCTGAAACATTTCTCTTAGCTTTGTATAACACGATGTGTCTATCTATAACACGATGTTTCATTGCACAATGATCACGGGAAAAGTGCTTGAAAACAAGAATTTTTTTTCTTTGCTCGTGTATCACCTGAAAACTGCCAGCCAGTTGCTGTCTGCCATCATGCAATGCAGTTCGTCTTGCGGCACTACGCAAACTGCGCGCCAACCATTCCTTTGCGCCGATCGCCAACAAAAGCCGTGGCAAAAACCAGTTGTGGGATTTTGCGCGCCTAACCAACGATATGCTACGAGGTGTGCCGTGGTGAGAGAAGATCAATATTCATAACCTGGGGTTCTGAAAAGGACACATACATCTAACTACACCTGTCCTTTTGCTCTTCGCCCCATCAAAGTACGACAGCCCCAGCTGTGGAAACGAACCCATGTCTCTGAGCTCAGCAGCGCGACACCTTGCAGCTGAGCTAATTATGCGCTGGTTCAGAAAAACCTATAATCACTTTAAGCTTTGTACAAATGACTGCTGTGGTTTAAACGTTTGTGCTATGTGTTGCGAAATGTGCTACGTTTGCGCAGTATCAATATTTTATGAAAATAATACACGCCAGAGTGTTTGGTTAACAGCGCGAGATTTTTACGCGGACAATAACTGACCGCCTCTTCGGCAACAGACTGCCAACTGAATGTTAATTCAGAATGCGTTAAAAATTCACATGGATTGGAAAACTAGAAAAATATCGAGTGATTATCTGACCACGCGTACGCCTCAGTGAATCGTCCATCGCGCCTTCGGGCAAGGAGTTAGAGTTGTTGGCCGGTAACACGAACTCCCGGGTTTAGTGGGTCATTTTCCTTTACAACGTGTAGACGATCATTTTTTTCTTCTAGTTTTGCCAAGCAGTCATCAACTTTGTTGTCTTCCTTCTTGATCATTGAGTCATCGCTCTTTGGCCATCAAGTGGCCCTTGCGCCATAAAATACCACACATCATCATCATCATCATCATCCATGTATATATTTGAGGCATTTAAAATAAACCTTCCGTTTATAGTGTTTGCTTGAAAGTTTTGTGGTGCTTGCTCCACACTATGCTTTTTGCTTAGATTTTATATCATCGTTCACGTGAAACATTCGCGCTCTAATGCTCAACGTCTCGCCCAGCGATCCACACTGCTACAACGTTCCATTTCGTGAAACGGTAACAAAAACAAAACCGTTTCAGGAATGCGACGCAACCACTCACCTTCACAAGTCGCAGGAGAAGGAGTATGGCCACAATCACAATCGCTACGAAAAGCGAAGCGAACACAGAATATTTCACGATCGTCCGTCTCGACAACCGTGTCGTTTTCAGAGCTGGTCCTTCCTGCGGCAACGTTGAAGACGGAGAATTCACAACTCCGAATCTGTTGCTCGACGGTCCAGCCGGCACGTACTGAACATACGGTGGAGGTGTTTCCTTGATGTCTGGATACGGTGGCGGCATTTCTGGGTACAATGGTGGAACCTCCGTCACCGTTGCGAGTTCGCGTTCTTTCGAGGTTGCCATGGTCTTTTTGACTGCCGATGCAGTTCTAGACTAATATTACGGAGTACTACGGAGTGTACGGAGTACACTTTCGTAGCACCACGAAAATTGTGACCAGGACAGCAGAAAACGTATACACACCTACTTAAGAAATGTACCACAATCTGTCTAAGAACGTGATGTCCAGGTGGGGGCCGCAATACGAAACTATGGGACACAGAACAATCCAGAAATGTCTCGGAGCCTGCGGCTCCCGCAGCAAATAAAACACCAGCTGGAGATGACACGTGGTCTGACTGGCGACGACCACTGGCGGTGAGACGAATCGCACTGTCAGGTTTCAGGAGGGACGATGCGAGGTTCGCGGTACTCGAAGAGCCAGCAGCTGTAGGCTTAGATCTGCGCGCGCACCATGGGAAACGAGAGCCCCAGACAGAGCGATCAAAACAACGCCGACTGTTGCGTCTGACGCCAGACCGCACGATCGGCGGCTGCTGCTGCGGCGCCTGGCGTTAGGCAGGGGCAGGCAGGCCTCACCGGCCTCGCAACGCGAGCGAATTCCGCGGTAGATGGGTGAGGAGGAAAGTCGTACGGTTAGGAGAGCAAGGCAAGGCTTCGTGATATCGTGGAGGCGGCAGCGGAGAGAGATCGACGCAACCATGGACGCAACGCTGCGGCTGCTGAGTGAGCCGCCGCGATGCGACGACTGCGCCCGCCGTGGCAAAAGCGGTTGTTGCGACACGTCAAGCCCGTCGGAGTGTTTGGCGGGAAAACGATAATCAGGCCGCGCGGCGCGGGATGTACAGTGGCTGCCTTCCGGTCGCCCATATATGTCTAGAAAGTCAGTGGGTTTTATCGTTCTATGCAGACGCAAGCATAATGTCTGCATACGTTCCGGTTTGACCTGCGTTTTAAATGCGAAGCATTTCTTAGCGAACTTCTGCGACTTTGAGCGTATCTATCTATCTATCTATCTATCTATCTAGCCGCCTACGACTTCTTGCTCTCCTGGTCGCTTGGTTCATCGAATGTGCACCAAAATTGGTATGGCGTAACATGACTGTATGAAGAACATAAATGACAAGTCATAACATGAAAATCATTACATGCATGTCATGTACAGCATGATTTACATGCTACGCTTATGGTGCGCTGGCGGCCGTTTCGCTAGCTTGATATACACCAAAATTGGTGTCTTGCGACGTGACTGTGTGACGAACATAAATAACACGAGTTAACATGTAAATCATGACACGCATGTCATGTACAGCATGACTTACGTGCCACGCTCATGGGACGCTGGCGGCGGTTTCGCTAGCTTGATCTACCCCGAAATTGGTATTGCGTGACGTGACCGTGTAACGAACACAAATAACACGAGTTAACATGAAAATCATGACACGCATGTCATGTACAGCATGACTTACGTGGCACGCTCATGGGGCGCTGGCGGCAGTTTCGCTAGCTTGATCTACCCCGAAATTGGTATCTTGTGACGTGACTGTGTAATGAACATAAATAACACGAGTTAACATGAAAATCATGACACGCATGTCATGTACAGCATGACTTACGTGCCATGCTCATGGGGCGCTGGCGGCGGTTTCGCTAGCTTGATCTACCCCGAAATTGGTGTTGCGTGACGTGACTGTGTAACGAACACAAATAACACGATCTAACATGAAAATCATGACGCGCATGTCATGTACAGCATGACTTACGTGCCACGCTCATGGTGCGCTGGCGGACGTTTCGCAAGCTTGATATACACCAAAATTGGTATCTTCCGACGTGACTGTGCGACGAATATAAATAACAGGAGTTAACATGAAAATCATGACACGCATGTCATGTACAGCATGACTTACATGCCACGCTCATGGTGCGCTGGCGGCTATTTCGCTAGCTTGATATACACCAAAATTGGTATATTGCGACGTGACTGTGTGACGAACATAAATAACACAAGTTAACATGAAAGTCATGACACGTATGTCATGTACAGCATGACTTGCGTGCCACGCTCATGGGGCGCTGGCGGCCGTTTCTCTAGCTTGATCGACCACGAAGTTGGTACTGCGCGACGTTACTGTGTGACGAACATAAATAATAGGAGTCAACATGAAAACCATGACACGCATTTTCCTCAATGACATACAAGACGATGTATGCAGCTCTTTGCTGGCTGCTTCGCATTACATCGATTCCCACAATGCGTGGGATCTGCCGGCTTTTTTTTACCGCTACATAAACAATAAAATTAGGACATTCTCCAAGGATCTTAATAAAGCTCAACAAGAGCGCAGCCAAAAGTTTACTTGGGAGGGGGCCCAACATTTTGTTACATACGTTCGTGCTCATAGGCGAGCGTACGAGGGCGGGGGTGGCAGCGCCGCCCCCCACCCCTCCGCTAACAATCCAAGTGGGACGCTAATACGCCCCTTACCTTTATCAGACGGACTTTTAAAGTGCAGGGATATGACAATGCAGGTTTTTGGTGCTAATGTCAGCCGACAACATGTCACTTTGCATATCAATTGGATTGCATTAGAACAAACTTTATTTGTGTCTGCAGTTTAAGAATGTTTTACTTCTCGCCTCTACCCCCGGAGAGCTGGGTAGTCAGGCCTCTGTCAGAAGTACGCCATCGCTTCATTATTTATTTTTTAACTATTGCAAAGCTTGCGTCCCTCGACCAAATGGGGTGGATGCAGCGAAAGCTGCCCCCCACCACCCTGATGGAGAATTCTGCGCAAGCCTATGTTCGCGCATCTACTTGTATGTCTGCATACATACATACATGCATACTGTACCGGAGCACATCGGTGTCAGCTCTGTGCCAGCGTGAAAGAAGACGTTGACGTTCGTGTGGTTCGTACTTGCCGGGTTTCTGCCTGAACCAGCTTGGTTGACTCACGCCTTCTACAGAATAATAACAAGTGTTTGTGGGAGAACACGCTTGTTACATTTGGTGGAGGTGCGGGGTAGTCTCCTTCCGCGCACTGGAGCTCCGCAGCCGTACGCTACCATCCGATTCCAGAATGACCGAGCGCGTCGATCCCTCACAAGCCTCTTCCACCTCCCCGTCTGTCATGTGCTCTGGTGTATTTCGTCTGCGCGACCCTGCAGTCTACAGCGGCACTGAAGATCGTGATGTCGAGGACTGGCTGTCAGACTACGAACGTGGGATGACACGTGGGATTAACAAGTGGGATGACCCTGCGAAGCTGACTCACGTCATCTTCTACTTGACTGATTTGGCCAACCAATGGTTCATCAACCACCAAGCCAATATCCCCACTTGGTCGGCTTTTAAAGAGACTGTGACGTCGTTTTTCGATCGTTCAGCTATGTGGAAGCTTCGCGCTGAACACGGCCTGCGGGGACGATCTCAACAAATTGGTGAGAGCTTCACGAGCTACATTGAGGATATCATCGGCCTCTGCAGGCGTGTGGATGCGAGTATGTCGGAGGCTTACAGAATACGACATACATACATACATACATACATACATACATACATACATACATACATACATACATACATACATACATACATACATACATACATACATACATACATACATACATACATACATACATACATACATACATACATACATACATACATACAACACGTAAACCACCTCCCAGGTGTGGCTGCTCTAGCGAATCTGACTGCAAGCTACAAGAACATGCGGCCAAACGCCAGACACGCCGAGAACTAAATAAAAGGATACGGAGTCTTACCTCAGGAGTAGACACGGCGAGTATGGTAGCGTTGACGAAAAAGCCTAATATCACTGATCCTTTCACACGGTTGACGAATATATGCCGTTCGGATGCAGACTTCGTTGGTGTAGTCGCTGTAGTCCGTGCTGCTTGGATTTCCGGTTGTTCGAACGTATCCGGAGAGGTCCTCGCGGGCGCGTGTGCAACATCAGACAGTGATGGCACACCATTCATCGCTTTGTGCCGTAATCTTGAAAAGCCTACCTTCACACTTCAACTTAAAGACATTATTGGAGCTAACCTAATTGCAAAACCATACGTAAGGAACGCCATGTGGCGAAGTGGAGATTGAAATACTCACACCGGAGAGGCGTTACAAGCTGCGGCCTCCGCCCTTGACAGCTCAAAGGAAACTGAGAGTTCAGACTTGAGTTACGAGAAGGCCCTGCGCACGCTCGGGAATCAGCGAGGGCGTTTGGGGGAGGGTATCGAGAACGAAGCGGCGTAATAGAATATGGAAACAGATGAACGAGAACGCCCTATCAACGATTCGGAAGTACGGGTTTCTGCATGCTGCGTAGGAGGACTTGCGTTGCATATACGACACCATGTCGCTCGCTGGGCTTCGAAGGTAACATAGACTCGGCCAAGCTTCGTATCTGTTCGAGTAACGGTCTGCATATTGCTGTGGAGCCCCCGATATAGCTTTTTATTAAGACGAAAGCCTTAGATGCTTCATCAAACGTGAAAGTTGACCATCGGCGTCGGCATCCGTCGCTGTCGGCGTGAACACGAGTTATGCAAAAAAAATCATCATAACTTGTTGACGTCGCCATACGACGTCATTATGACGTCACAGTTTGTTAATATTTGTTACATCATCATGACGCCACTATGACGTCACATAACGTGACGTGACATGACGACGTCATCACACGGCATCGTCGCTTGTTCAAAGGTTGGCCGATCACGGAGGCAGTGCAGAAAGATTGCAATGATTCCGATCCTGGAGTCATTGCAAAGTCACATTAAGTGTCGAAAGTTTTTCGAGGATGGTGGGGGAGATCAATACATCAACTCAGAAGAAAAAGAAGATGGCTTTCACCTTCCAGTCATCGTAGGCCAATGCATAAGAGACCCTGTGAGTTTTTTAAATCAACCTTTTATTTTGTCTTCTTCCGTGGAGGGCGGTAGAAGCCAGTTGTAAACGCCAACAAAACTTGCCATTGGGCAAGTTTGGACAAATTGCTGTTGTTGCAACAGTATTTTTCTGCAGTTCATGGAGATTGCTGATATGGCTAGACGCTTGTCTGCTGAAGAACAGACATTTCCATCGTGGGAACAGAAGTCAATTTTTCCGCTTATGTGGTTACAACAGAGAGCTGAAGTACTACTACAGATGTTTGTAGCACTGCAGGAAAATGCGTTGTCACAACAGCAATGCCGCTGAAATAACGCGAGAAAACTTGCCATGGCACTAGGGAAACATGCTGACGCAACAGACCTCAACCGAGCATCGCGACATACAAAAGGGTAACAACAAATCGTCATGTCCGACAACAAGGGCATCGCTAATTGCACACACGTACGACAAACCATCAGTATTTTCTGTCGTCGTATTCTGTTCTATTGTTCAACCGCGATTATTCGCATATACGGGAAAAAGCTCAGATACTGCATAAATATTTTGCTGCAAGTGTGTCTTCCGATTGGAACAGAGAGAACTGCAAAGTTAGAGCAAGGTCGGCAAGCATGTGTATTTAGGTAAGTATAGGCGATACGTGCTCAGCAGATGTCACCTGTCGTTATTTTTTATTTGTCCACTTGCCACTTGCTGGAATTGAGGTTTAAAACGCAGTAAAATAGTTAAGTGGGCTCATTCGTTGACTTAATTGCATTTTGGTAAAAAATTGCAGCACAGGAGTGACGAAAACACAGAGAGACGACAGGACAAGGCGCCCCTAATGGTTTGTCGCTATAAACCTCTTGGTAAACTTTTAGCAAAACGTTTAGAGCGAGACATATTAAGAAAATATTGTGATTCGAATTATATTACTTTGTGGCCACATTTATGGAACCAGTCCCTGCTAGAAATATTTCGAAGTGCTGCCAAACAGCCAACGTCTTGCGTGGTGCTACGTTGTGAAAATAATATACATGAGCCGTTCCACAATAAAGGACCAAACTATTTGATGCGTCTTTGTTTAGACTGGGATGGAAAAAAAAGACTACTTCTAGAAGACCAAAGCTTTGGTCAGGACAAATCTATGGCATTGTTCCGTACGTAAACTTTGTAGTTTGAAGGAAAGAAGAGCACCATCTTGCAGGGCGTTTATAAAAACACACCAATGAATCACTCCTAATTATAAGAACTGAATGAGAACCAACAGACAATCAAGCAAAAGAAAGTGTAGGGGGTTTTTATTTGCAGTAATTATGATGTAAATGGGCAGAAATTAAAGTGGAAGAAAAGACAACTGCCGCCGGCAGGGACTGAACCTGCAACCTACGAATAACACATTCCCTTCTATCGTTCTTCATAGAAACGTGAGACAGAATTCACTAAGTTATTGATACATTGTCATTGGCAAAGAGGCTTCTTTATTGATATGCTACAACCCACAAATGACGGCAATATATATTATGAGCCAATCATAATGTTAGCAGTATTCACGTTAGTATACCATAGCTTTGTGGACACCAGCCCCGCATTTCTTTTTTATAAATGAGACCTATATTTGCAGGAAGCGAGGAGTGTGAAGTGCACATCTGATGCGCCAACATGGCACATAAAAGGGACGCATTGAAGACAGCAACGGGGTGCACTCATAGGGTACAAAGCCTAGGAGACTGCGCGCTTATAATCACTGAAGGGACGACATTGTTGGTACCTAGCAGTTCTGCACGAGAAAATAAGGAGCCATTTTATTATCAAAGAGACGGGCAGTAGCAACAGGTATTCTGTGGTATCCTCATAACCGCACTAGTTGCGGTTATCGACCGTTTCATCTATAGGTATCAATAGTGTAGTTGCTTCGTCAGCTGTTTCATTAAATATGCATTTCTGAATGCAACATCCAGGACGAAAGTAGGAGTCAGTTATGGTTAACATTCTTGCCTTTCATTTATCCTTTCCTTCTTTCGGCTTACTACCACTCAGTACTTAGTTTTATAATGCTTTCTTGTAATGCATGCTCACCTCCCTGCCATAGTGATATATCGTCAATGTTATGATACATGTAGCAATAAAACGTTTAAAAGTGGCGGGGGAGGGGGATGATGATGCCTCTCGACGCGTGCAACCACAGTATTTTACACTGCTGTCCGCGTTGGCCTCTTCTCTTTTCTATAATATCGAAGGCCCTCGCCGTTTATGTAGAACTTCCGTTAGTACATAGACTTGCGTTGCTCTGACGCGCCGCTCGGCGAGTCGAGTGAAGCGCTGGACCATACACTGCATGCATCAGGCACCGCGCATTGTAAGGCATGTGTTCACGCAAACGAAGCGCCGGACGTACAGATGTCTGTTTTATTTTTTGCAAAACAAAAAAGGAGGCATGCCAGTCGCACAGCAAAACTGCCGTGGACGGATACACCGGTCGTAAAGCTAAGCATAAATGCTCGTGTAGCCCACAGCCGGCACGAAGCGATGCCTCGTACTCAAGCGCTCGTTTTTATTACGAAGCCGACATAGAGCAGTGGCCGATCACCGTGCATGAAAACTGGGCCACGTGAACGCCGACGCGCCATGAGCCAAGGATACAGCCTGAGGTGCCGTTTAATGCAGTTTGAACTGGTTTCAACGGTCACGAGCATGATTTACCAGCGCTCCGCGCGATCTGTCGTCCCGGGTACCCCAATCGTGAAAGTTTCAAGGCGCGCACTAGACGACGAGTCTTTAGTGCAGCTACCACGTGGTTCATTCACTACCCGCAGACACCCGATGTACACATGTGGCGTGCGATCAACGTTGGCGTTCGATAGCTTCGTTAAATGAAAAATTCAATGCAAATATCCTTGCTAAATACAGAGAGAGAAGAAATAATAGAGAAGGAAAGGCAGGGAGGTTAACCAGTATAGGACAATCGGTTTGCTACCCTACACATGGGGACAGGGTGGGGGAGATTAAAGATAGAGAGGAAAGAGAGAGAGAAAGATAGAAAGCACATGACACTGCACACACAGAATCAGTCGGTCACTCTTGCGTGGTACGCGACATTTCTGTCACAGCCGCTTGTCCAAGTTCGTCTCTCTTAAAAACCTCAGCAGTGCCTTCGTCGCCTTCCGCTGTGATGTCTTCTGTTGACTGCATGCAAGAACTGTTTCAACAGACATTTGTCTACTGTCAAGGCGCGCTAGAACGGACGCCAGTGATTGTCTCTGAACATTATATAACGGACAGTCGCACAGGACGTGGTGTAGTATCTCCTCGCAACGACAGGCATTGCGAAGAGCGTAATAAATAAATTAGTTGCTAATGGGGGTAAACCGTGAGCAGGTTGCATTCGTTCTGGCCGCTCACGGAACCCGAGAATGTCCTTCACGGAACCCTGTTTGAAAACTCGTGATCTAAAGAAAAAGAACGCTACAGTGCGATGATCTGCACGTGATAAGTAGAGGTCCTTGGCGTATTTTTACGGGGTTGAGCAACGCTTGACTGCAGCTTGATAAGTCATGAGAGTATAACGCAATGTTTATTGCATTGCTATCAACACGGACGGACAACACTGGAACTACAATTCACGTTGACCTGACATGTGTTTTTTTCCGAAGGAGTTAAAATAACTGGTGTGGTTCTTTGGTAGAATATAGGCTGCCTCGTAGAACGTCGTGGTTCGATTCTAGCTCGAACCCTTATTTTATACCTTTGCGTACCTCGAGATTCTTTGTTCACCGACAATGCCGACAAAGCCAGCACCGGATTTTCTGCGACACGGGTTCCTCAACACTAACTTGTTAAGGAAGCAAAACTTTATTGGGCGAGCGAGTTAGATTTCCAAACTCTCTTGTCGCCGTTCCTGTGCGCATATAGACTGTTAATCACCTGTGGCGCATACCCAGATCCTATGGGCCGTGGTATGCGGGTATGTGCCACATATGACCCAAGGAAAGGGTTTCATGACGTACGCGACAGTCACGTTATTCATGTGATGACCCGCTAAACGTGTTCGTGACACACTAATGTGCTGCCATGCTAATTTTGGTATTGGCCTCGAGATGTCACGGAGTCGCCCTCTGTCGGGCGCGCCTCGATTGCGTGCTAGGCAGGATACCGCCGGCGCGCTCCCCATAGGTTCTGCTGTCGGCGCTCTACAAAAACACCTCGCGGAAGCCCTCCAGGGCATTTCTGTAAGTACTTTCGAAATGAACTGTGTTCTTTGCTGTCAAAATAATCATTTTCGACGAACTGAAAGCACAAGATAGTCTACAGTCGCTGTCTCTTTGCAGAAAACCGAGCACCCGCGTCACTCTGTCACCGCGTTGGAGACCCTTAACCGGCTTCTTGCGTGAAAAGGTAGTCACTCGCTGAGTGCAAACTATGTGAAATATCTCGTTAGAGTAGACTGCCTGTATAACCAAACGGAGCATAACAGAATGAAGCCTCAAGCCAGCGATCGCACGGGTTCGCGACGACTGATGGTGCCTCTGCATGTATGAGCGTCTGCATGTATGCTCGTACTGATGGTTTCGCTTTTGCTACGAGCGCGTTTTGGCACCATGCTGTGAACTTTAGGCCGCAAAATATGAGAATTTGTGAGTAAACAAACAACTACTATTGCGCGAACGCTATCAAAGCAGTTCAAAAACAATTTCCTTACAACTGCGGCTTCGGTGCGCATGGCAACTTTGTGATCTGCCGTCCCGACGATTCAGTGTTTTTTTTTTTTCTTTTTCAGTCTACATTCGGGTACGTTTCAATGTCATTTGACAAGTTGTCTCACACTGCGTATTGATCGGTCTTCTCAGCGGGCAAATGCCGCTGCTTCTGTTTCTTTATTCAACGCATTCGTTTCGTTTGGTGCTCACACAAAACGTGAGCAAATGCGACGCCTTTTTTTAATGCTCCTTAATTATCGTTCCGTTTGCATTCCAGTGAACTTGCCGCTCTCTGTCATCAACAAATTCATAGACCAAAGCTTCACCACTTCGAGATTGCTGGTGGAAGAAGAACCATTCTACGAGACCGAGCATGTAGTAGCATGCGACGCCTAGGAAAAGAAAGAAAATACAGTAACGTTTGCCGGACTTGTTCTGCAAATGTCGGCTGTGAACTACGACCCACATAAACTTGAAATAGCGGTGAATAAAATAGAAGGTATTGCAGCAACCAGCAGCCGCAAAACAGGATAGTAATTATTTGGCGTGTACACGAGCAATTTTGGCAGCAGTGTCGTGTCTAACGCCAACAGGGTGGCATCTTTCCCACGTAAATAAATGAGGCTCCAAGAAAATACATGGGGTTGGCCGGTGGGCCGATCACGGAGGCAATGCGAAATTTAAGTAGCTTATGAAACAATGCATGCCTCATCAAATGGGAAGGTTGCCCGTCGGCGTCCCGCGTCGGCGGCGTCAACACGAGTGACCCAAAAAATAATCGTCACGTGATGGTGTCACCATATAACGTCACAGATCGCCAATATATGTAGCGTCATTATGACGTCACATACTGTGACGTCACATGATGACGTATTCACACGTCATGGTCGCTTTGCATTGCCTCCGTGATCGGTCACGGAGGCCGTGCAAAACAGCGTTAGGTGCAGAACGCTTTTGGAGGGGGGCGCGGGAGAATCAGTACATCGACTGACAAGAAGAAGATGGCTTTCGCCTTCTAGTCATCTTCTAGTCAACGAATGCATAAGGGACCCTGTGCGTTTTTTAATTTAACGTATCTAAACAATGACTTGCGCATCTGCAGCCGATATTGTGGACGCTGAGCACGGGGCCGACGATCAAGAGGTCGCATTGAAGGGTTCTGAGATGGCATCGCACGTGGTAAAAGGCAGCGCTTTTACCATCCTGTGGCAGATAAGCATCATTTGCCGGCGGGAAGCGCGCGCGAGCCATCGTCTCAGTGCGCGCTGTCTGCTACTCACCGAACATCGCAGGCCCGACGCAGTAACAAAAGTCTTCGTCGCGGAAGTGCTTGTTGCACACAAGACTCGTAGCGGTTGGCTACTTGCCGGTTTTTAGCTTTACAACCCATGCTTCACGCTGTTTCTTGTCCCGCGGTTACCGGTGCAGGCTGACGCTGGGCTCCGTTGCATAAGCCCGGCACTGCGGCACCGAGCGGTAGAGCCCCATGTTCGCCGCCTTCGGAGACAGCCACTCTATTACAATGGTTTCAATTGAGTAGAAAATGAGAGAAAACTTCCGAATTTGAACAGACCGCAGCGCATGTGGGTCTTGAAACTCGTTTTCAAAGCACGCGGCAGTGCGCCACAAGCAGCCGACGCGGCCGCTGAGACCACGTGATCCTGCCAAGCACGTCACGCCGACGGTGGCGCCGGCGTTTCCAGTGGTGGGCCTCGAGGCCAATACACAAACTCAAGCGGTCGGCCACAAGAGCACGAAGTCGTAGGCGGCTAGACAGAGAGAAAGGAAGAAAAAGAATAATTTAATTAACTTAAAAAAAAAACAAAGCATTAGCGAATTACCGCGGGCGGGGAAGCTGTTCCAGGGCCATGCTGGCCACAGCAGCTTTCGTCGTACGCCAAAAAAAGCTGTCTGTTTTATATGTAATATGGAAATAATGGGGAGGCAGGTCAACATTTCATCCTTGCTTGTGTGGTAGCGCGTAAGTAACAAAAAAGAAAAAAAAAAGAAAAAAAAAACTTCGATAAGAAACACGTGCACTAGTGGTGTGCAGCTGTCTATGTTGGCCGTCCAACGATGTCAGCGGGAGGCTTCAGGAAAAGTCTTGTCCTAGTAAAGTAAATCGGCATGGCATTCAGTGGTCGTTGAAGTCAACGCTGCGTTTGAATACGTTGTTTTCGACACATCAAATATAGCGCCACATATATCTCCTCAGCTCCTGGGCTTTATGTCTACCGTTACGAACAAAAAATGGCTTTGAAAGATTGTGCAGTGTTAGTACGGCGGTTTTCTGCACATGTCTCTGTTTTTGTGTAACAAGCCAGCGCATAGGTTTGAAATCAACTGGTCTTTTTTCAGGCGAAAACCTTACATCTCTGCTTCAAGGCCCACCTGTGAGGTGCAAAAATTATTGCCACGGGGTCGTGACGTTGAAGAAGGGAGCAGTCGGCGTGTTCAAGACGAAACGCTTTACTTGGGCGAACGTGTGCCCAGGGAATGAAACGTTAAAGTACAAACAACACACGCTGTACATTGATAGCGGCGAACGGAACGTCAGCCGTCGGTGATCTTGTCATCGGTAGAACGCGTCGTCATTTATGCATCCGTCATCGAACCTTCCCGGGTTATCGCTGATGCTCGCGCAAGCTCTCGAAAAATCTGGACTGTCGCGTCGTGCGCGTAATCTTAAAAGAGTGATATCGAACAATCGCGAAGCTTCTAAAACATCGCGGCGCGGTCTGCGCCGAGCGTTGCTAACAGTTTTTTGTAGGTGAAACTCGAAAAGATCAAAATAAAGCAATTAACGCGCGTGGCAATATGCAGTGAGCGTGACAGCTGTGCGTCCACTTCATCCTTGCGCCATTCGTGGGGCAAGAGAATAGAGACAAAAAAAGCATATTTGTATCATATGAAGTGCTCGGAAATTTAGTCACACGGGATGGCTTTTGTGCCATCGAGTCCTCTTCGGCCAATGCATAATGGACCCTGTGAGTTTTAATAGCACGCTCAAACCTATCAGGTTTTTAGACGGGCTGGCATGTTCTTGCATTAGAACCCTTACGACTAGATCGGTTAGCGCTTACATGAGCATGAATGCCAAAAAGATGACTCAAAGCCGTTCATGTTGGTGTCATTAAGCCCATCGAGTGTTGTTTAGGCTGACTTACTCATTATCCAGTGAAAACATTGCGATGTGTCCGCTGTGACTATTAATAGTTATATTGGGTGTTACAGTGAATCAGATTATTCCGCGCTCCACGGCACTTGTTTTCGCAAGCGTACACAACTTTAAAATGCACCAGATCAATTTAATACACGATGCTACCAGCGGCATCTGTCGGAGAACGGCATCGTCGCGGCAATGATGATTTCTGCAGCATTCCGACAGGTGCTGCCAGCATACCGCTCCCTTGCGAAACCAGGAAGCAAGCGGGAAACTTGAAATGTGTGTGTGATAACTTGTTTTCGTGTATATTGCTGTCATGTGCAACGAAATTCCCGTTAGAAATTTACGAATATAATTGCGTACTACGAGCAAACAAAGTATTTTCGTGTGAAATAGAACACCACCTTATTGACCACACTGACGCAGAAATAAGCATGTGCAATAAAAATGTATACTTATTTGCTTCCCTCACGTAATGCTAGTTGCAAGTCCCTTTATTCAGGTTGGTTGTTCTTGAGGATAAACTGAAAGCTCACCTCAGATACACACCTCAAAAACACCATGCGCATAGGAAAAGAGTTGAAAATCCAGCCCCGATATTGACAGTAACCATTGAGTTTATGGCTAGACAGCGCGTTTCGCTGTGTCGGTTTATATAACTTAAGGTGGCCCCTTAAAAATATGCAAAGTGCGGCTACAGGGGCCCCTGTCCCAACCCTAGCTATGCGACATGATCAATACATGATTCGTGGAGTTTTGTGTCCCAAAATCACGATATGATACTGAGAGACGTCATAGTGGAGGGCTCCAGAAATTTTGACCGTGTGGTCTTCTTTAATGCGCACTTAAATGTAAGTACACGTGTGTACTTACATTTAAGTGCGCACACGTGTGTGTTTGTTCATGAATTTGATACATTGCTGATATCAGTGAAAACAGCTTTACTCCAAAATGTTCATGCTCACATGCTCGAAAACACTTCAAAATGTTCATGATTTGTCCGAGAAATACTTGTTGGAGTAGCCTTTCCATGTCAAGTTCATTTTACTGTCGCCCTGCTTCCGTTCGCTTTAAAAAAGACGTAAATGACGTAAAAAAGGAGCAAAAGAAAGAAGCATTCCAGGTAGCCTATCCGCTTGTTGGCCGCATTCAATGGATCTAAGGAGAAAAACGGGAAAGAAAAGGCATGTCAGTTCGGTTGTCAGAACAGTCGCTGTTTTCCTTGCGAACATACTCATTATCACATAGAAGTTTAAGAGCACGGACATCAGTGCGTGACGTAAAATATTATTTACGGAAGTTTGTTGGGCTTATCTGCATGCTATAAAAGTGAATATTCTCGTGACTATGTAGTCTGCGTCTAGTAATGACTTGCTGCTGCGAAATACTGTGTACAAGTCTGGGTATTTCCCGATCAAGTAGGTTTCGTTTCGACGAAATAGCCCCTTTGGTCGAACGGCTATTTGTCTGGCTCAGGCGCTCGCTGCTTGAATTTGTTTTATAAAAATATTGTAGTGACTTATCTCGGCTATGCCAGGATATACGTAGCGTGAGTTAAGGTTCCGCTGATTATTCTTAGCTCTCCTGGTTGATTTATCTGGTTGATTAGCTTGATTATCATGCTTACTGCTGCTTCGTTGACACACACATAGTCTACGCATTATGTGACGCATGTAGATTTATTTTTTGCTCAACGCCATTTCTCTATTGGCAAAACGTCAGTGTGGCAACACGCTGCCGTCTCTGTTGCCCCAACGCACGACGCAGCGCCGTTGTTTGGGCTATAGAGGCGGCAGCGTCTAGTGCCCGGTCCCAACGACCGGCGCATTGGTCACTTCTCGCGCATGCGCAGCACGGCTCTCGGACGTGCACGCGAAACTGCTGGAGGTCGGACAGCGTAGCTACCGCTACAAAACTAAAGAACAAGTTATGCTCTTGCACTCTACGTGAGAGCTGCGGGAAGGGCGGTGCAGCGACTCGCCTGCCCTTAGGTCACGTTGGCGTTCACGGATAAGCGCGCGCTGCCGTTCCAAACGTGCAGCGTGTTCGGTGTCCACGGCGGGAAGGAAACCTTTGTGATTCAGTTGCGCCCTCTTCTACTTTCGTTCCTCCTTACCCTCACTTTCTTTACGAACCCATGCTATACTATACACAGTTACGCCATGTTTTGCCCTCCTCCTCCTTGACCTGCTCCTCATCCTCGCTTCCTTTTTGCACCCTTTGCTATACTGCACTATACAATGCTACGTCATGCTTTAACCTCCCCCTTTTCATTACCCGCCTCCAAAGCCTTACATCACTCCTCCTCATCCTGACTTCCCTTTCCCACCCCTTTTTATACGATACCACCCATGGCTATGCTATAGTACACATGAATATACTGCGCTTTACCTTCTCCTCTCCTCCATTCCCTAATCGTCAAAGCCTTACATCAAGGCCTTACAAAGCCTTACAAAGACCCCCCCCCCCCTTCGAAAAACATTTCTGCCTACGCTACTGCAGTGAACGCCTCACAAAGTAAATTACAAACAAAACAAAAGCCGCGTGCACATCCCATCTTTTTTTTCTTTTTTTGCTCTTCACTCTCCTTTCCAATGAAGCAGTCTCGCAATCGTCAACCGCTCGCGCCATGTATGTGCGGCGGCGAATGCTCGCTGGCGTGTTCCACTTCATTGCTGCTAGCGGTTGTTCCCGGGAGTTGCTTGAACTAGAGGACTAGGTTTAACCCCACAGTTCCGAACAGTCATTGTTGCGCGGTGACATCAAAAAAAAAAAGGTCTCAAACTGCACCCGGGAGCGAAACTTGAGGCTACATAGTGTCCATATAAGCGCCAATTTAGAAGATAGTCAGTTATAGGCATTTGTAAGCATTTAGGCACAAACGCCAAAAATAGGTATTTATAGGCACTATAAGAACACTATGAAAGCCCTTCTTAACCTCTAATCCATGCTCATATATCAAAGTGGCGTGATAGGAGCGCAAGGAACAAAATAGGCATTTGCCTAATATTCGGTCTCTAGTGATTAGTAAGCCGTCAGGCGAATCTGGTGACGCGTCAGTTCCTTGAATGGTGGTGTCGCTGCCAGAAGCAAACGGCGGAATGTAGCCCGGACACATACCTTGCACCAATGGTGCGTCAGCTTTGCGCTTTCTTTTCTTGTTTATCACCACGGCTTTCACAACTATTTTGGCCGTCAGAACTGCTGGCAGCGGTACAGCACCTCCGAAAGAAAAAAAAAAATCGAAAAAAAAAACGCGGGAAATCGCCCGTCCGGTCACACATATATTGAGCGTATTCATTTCTTAGTGGTGCAGTACTGCATGCTCTCCCGAAAGCGCTTCTGACGGCCAAAACATCTGTAGCCGCGGCGATAAGCGAGGAGGAAAATGCAATGCAGGAGCCTTACTGGGGCCATGCATGCTCATTATGGCCCGTCTAAAACCACGTGTCTGCATTTATCGCTCGTGCAGACCCGTGGGCGCCGTTCCCGCGTTTAGTGGTATTCACTACAGTGGTATTCACCACTGTAGACGTATACGATGCGGCATGGTCAATTAGTATTCGTGCACGAATAATAGCGACGTGTGGAAACAACTCTCAACGCTTTGCCGTCCCTTACTGCAAAGCCCACTGTTTGTGTTGAAAAGGCTCTCGCACACGTCACTTTCGCGGTATAATTGTTAGGTTTTGCTTCTTCGAATCAAGATGTTTCCTCCGAATTTTTGGTGCAGTTTATATTGTCTATTTATCAATGGTGTTTTTCTCCCATTTAACATTTGATCATGCTGTGCGGCGTTCAGGAACTGATATTTTCTCATTAAACTTTAGCTGTTTGTGGGTTTTACTTAAGAAGATACGGCTGGTTGAAAATGGCACGCTGACTGTGCCTTTAAAAGCATTCCGTTTGTCCGTTGATATGTCTATTCACAGAGGGAAGCCCTTGTTGCAATATACGTGTTTTCTGCGTCAAATTAGGGTGCATAGCAACCAAGAAAGAATTGTAAAAGACGATGTGGCGTAGTCTATTAGGATTTGTGCTCAAATAATGGCCACGTGTGAAACCACTCAGGACACTTTGCTGTCCCTTGCTAAAAAGGGCGCTCTTTGTGTTGAAAATGCTCCTTTGAAGAAGCCCCACGTTGGGAACACGTCACTCTGCCGGTAGAATGATTCGATTTTATTTCTTCGAATCCCAAGAACTACTCCGAATTTCGCTTGCGTTTTTCTTAACTTTTTATGAGAGGTATTTTTCTGCCATTTAACATCTCATGGTGCTATTGGATATTTTCTCCCTACACATTCGCTGTTTGTTTGTTTTAAGTGCGAATGCACTTTATAGGCGACTCTGAATCCGCCGTCATCCGCGCTCCTCCTCCTCCCCCTAGCAACGGCGCGAGGAGCGGAGAGGAGCGTCTGTAGCAACGGCGCAGCGACGCCACACCCCACGTGACTGCGCGCGCTCCGCCCCCTCACCGCGGTTTGCGCGGGCGCGCGCCGCTCCCCGCACCGCTCTTCTAGGTGGCATTGGGTGCTGTGCTTCGCCGCTCCTTCTCTCGCCGTTCGCTCTCTCTCCTCCCTGCGCCCCACTCTCCCGTCCGCTGGCTGGGCGCCTCTCAAGAAGAAATGTGCGCTCGAGACGCCGCTGTGAAACGCCAACGGCGACCGCAAGGCTGAGATTATGGCCGTCAGGTACAATGACAACACAAACAGGTGCTGATGAATGTGTAAATGAATGGTTACGGTACAAATCCTCGTCTCGTCATTAATTTACGCCATTAAAATTACTGCGCCGTGTACTCTCGGCGCAAGAAATGCATTTGCATTTCCTCACGATTCCCTTCGGGGAGGTGGAGGCATTTTTATTTAACAAAGATATACGGTTGAGTGAAAATGGCACGCTCACGGTGCCCAAGAGAGCCAGGTGACATCCAGCTAAGTTCTTCAACGTCGTCAGGTCAAATAAAAGCCATACTTCGGTGCTAGAGGCGATGGCTTCGGCTATCACGGTATCATTGGCGTTACTTTTAGAACAAGGCTTTCTATATTTCGAGCATACAGATCATGCAACCCAACCTTCGGGAATCATTACGTAGTGCCGCACCTTCAAATATACCCTTAAATTAATTACGCAATGCCGAATTGCTATATAGCACGAATATTTTCACGTTGTCACAATACGTTTGTTCCCATTCTATTATGGCACTATTCGGATTTTTCGGCGCAGCTCAACACTTTTTGCCTAAACAATGTATTTATAAGAGAGAAAAAAAATATTGAGGGTCAATTTACGCTTTGGAGTCAGTGTACCGCGACGCGTTCGTGAAGGTTGAACTATAATGTTTTAATTTTGTTAATACATGATAATACATGTAATACATACGCATTGCACCCGACGTTTCTGCCGAACGTGCATTCGCCAAAAATGTCTAAATGACGGGCAGGTCTTTCGTGACACATTGCAAGGCTCAGCCTGCTATAGGGAACCGAAGCTCAAGTTAGGCCGTGACGCTCGCGCGGATGAGCTATGCATTCCTGGGGGCAGACACTGCCCTCGAAGGTGGTTTGTCGCCGGACTTACTAGCGGTGGCGGCAAGGACACGTGCGCGCATGCGCTTCTCATTCGGCTCAGATCACTGCTGGTCAGCAGTAGCTACATTGTGACGCACCACAGATGCAATCCGAGAGATCTGCGCGTGCGCTGAAGCGGGGTCGACAGTGTGGTGGCCGCGGATGCCTTCACTTGCGATAAGAGCAGTGGCGCCGCTCGACGTTGCTTTGGAAGCCTATGCGGTCGTGCTGTCTCGTGAAACCGATTAAGCGGATGCACCGAAACACAGCAATAAAGCTATGTAAGAAGCTTCGCTTAATATGGCGAATAAACTCTTGAAAACGAGTGCATTGCTTGTAGTTACTTCATTGTGTATAGTCTATTGAAACAATTCTTTTAACCCGCAAGGTAGAGGATTTTTCATGAAAGACATAAACAATCACCTCCCCGCTAGAACGGCGAAACAGCAATGAGGTACATACGCATCTATCAGATAGAAAAATTCTCATTTGAGGAAAAAACTCCTTCTGGACCAAAATTCACAGCTGGGACAATTTCCCTTTTCCATTTTGAAATCCCGTAGATGACAAAGCCGACAACCGACATACTTGCCTGCGGTTATAGTATAGTTTGTGGCACATATAACCTAATGTGGTATGCGAGTGCTGCTCTACGTGCGTTGAGGTTTTCCTTGAGACAAAAGAGCAATTATCGCACTTGCGGAACTAAGGGTCGCTCCATACAAAATAATATACACACAAGAAGCGGTACGAGCCTTTGGAGAGAAGATCAATAAGCGCAAGAGCCGAAGCAGAAAAGAAAAGGAGAATCAAGTTGAAAATAAAGCAGAACAAGATGGACGTCAGTTTAAGAGTGACACTTTAATGCTGTTCTGTTCTTTTAAGTAGGAACACTGTAACAAACATTTCACATATTAAACTGACGCTATTAAACAATTTTAAACTGACGCACTTTTACTGACGCTATAAAACCTATAAACACTGAGATCGAAACGTCACAGCAAGAAATTTCGTGTGTAGCATTTATGCAGGCCCGGTCGCGGCGGCTGCATTTTCGATGGAGGCGGAAATGTCTGAGGCCCGTGTACTTAGATTTAGGTGCACGTTAAAGAACCCCAGGTGGTCAAAATTTCCGGAGCCCTCCACTACGGCGTCTCTCATAATCATATCGTGGTTTTGGGACGTTAAACCCCAGATATTATTATTAGCATTTATACAGGTCCATGAACACGCACGAAATGTAAACATACAGTATACTTCTGTTTTACAAGGAAAGTCATCTTGACGCCACGGAAATAAAATAAAATAAATAAAAAAGAGAGTAATCAACACTTCCCATTTTGCTTTCGTGGTATATTTTTCTACCCTTTAAAAAAGTGAAACTCGTCAGAAACGAAGGTGGTTTCGTATGTCACGCTATAAACAAGGAGCGTAGCCAGAAGCCAGATATATTTTCCAAAGAAAAGGGGGGACGGGCGTATTTTATTCTCTTTTGTTTGCGATCGTGTTTGCCTTTCTATAGGGCTGCCGAAATTTAAATAGAAATACAAATAAAAAAAAAACAATGCGGAAGGAGGGAAGGTGAGGGGGGCCGGAGTAAAGGGGCGAGACGCTTGCACCGCCCCCCCAACCTGCTTTGTAGTACAATCTCTCGAGTGCAACATCTCATGTGCCTTTCTTTGAGTAGAAATTGTCACAGATAATTGAGATCTTGACAGGCATATTTCGGTGACGTTGAATAGAACAATCCATAATGAACGATCCGGGACCCTTCTGCCCTTTTGGCTAGCCATTGAGTCGGGAATGCGGCTATCTATCTATCTATCTATCTATCTATCTATCTATCTATCTATCTATCTATCTATCTATCTATCTATCTATCTATCTATCTATCTATCTACTATCTATCTATCTATCTATCTATCTATCTATCTATCTATCTATCTATCTATCTATCTATCTATCTATCTATCTATCTATCTATCTATCTATCTATCTATCTATCTATCTATCTATCTATCTATCTATCTATCTATCTATCTATCTAGCCGCCTACGTCTGGGTGCTTTCGTGATCGCCTCCTTAACTTCGTGTACACCAAAATTACCATGGAAGGGTAAGAGGATTTGACGAATATGACTTTCGGGCCATGAGAAGAATAACGTGAAAATGTTGCCACGTACGTCGTCAGACCCTTTCCCCCAGACACTTGTCGCACATGGCCGTTTACTATGGGCCGCGGTGTGCGGGTATGCGCCACAGGTGATTGACAGTTTATATCTACGTTGTAATGGCGAGAAAATACATTGGTAATTTAAATCCGAGAACGTTAAGAAAAATCTACATCGGCTGCTTTGACCCAATGAATGGAAGCAATAAAAATTAGGACCACAGCAGGAATCGAACCCAAGCATTCTGCATGGCAGTCAGATATACTAGCATAGAGCCACGCCAGGTCTAGAAACTGCTTTAGAAAAACAGCCTATCCATGCGTAATGTCGGTGCAACGTCATTTGTGGTTGTGGTACTGGCTATCTAATTGTATGACAAAGCCATAACACGACATATGTACTCCTACGATACAGGCGACATGTCAGGTTAGGTTCTGTCGTTCCAGAGCTGGCTCCGCTTTTATAGCAGTCTAACGAATATTACATTTATATTGCTATCGTTCAGTAAGGTATATAGAAGCATTGCTCGACCCCGGAGGAATGCATTAACGAAAGTTACGTACGATATTCGCATCACTGCACCGTAAAGTGCACTTCGTTTCGATAATACTGAAGTGTGTACTCTAACGTCAGTGCTTACGTCACGTCACGCCATAAGTTACCCTTTAAGAGGCAGTTGAGTCGAGGTTCCTAGTAAGCCCACGGAGTGCACACAACTACGACACTTACAAAAACACGTCGATCCACCTCGTATCGCTTGACTCAAGGTCATAAAATACAGCATAGAAGAACTCGCTGACTGCTTCCCATGTAACCGGTTCCCACAAGGAGTGGGATCTGCCGAATTTTTGGGGAGACGTATTGAGCTTAAACCCGTTTTGAAAAGCCCTTGTTGGCACCGTTTCCTTGCGAAATTGAAAGTTTCGTTCACACAGTCTCAATTTACGGGACTTGATTTGTGCATACAGGGTCATATTGTCACGACGTAAAGCCGGCAGGTTAACAGAGGACACAACAAAGTGAGGAGCACGAGCAGCAACCACCGTTTCTCTCTGAGGAACGGCAGGTCTGAGCCGGCAGGTTGACAATATAAACTAGACAGAAGTAAGTCGCAGGTTGTGCTAACGCAAATCATTCATTTTATCAGTAAAGAGGGTGCGAGGCCATAGTATTTGAAAGTACACAAAGCACTTTCCAGTGTGAAAATAGCCTGTCCCGCAGTTTGGTAACAGAGAGACACACCTTCACATTCTCACTGATGCATAGACGCAGATTGGGCAGTTATATGCGCCTTCCTTTTTCCATTTCTTTATTTGTACATTCAGAGTCCATGCATTACCGGCCA
This sequence comes from Rhipicephalus sanguineus, assembly GCF_013339695.2. Lineage (NCBI taxonomy): Eukaryota > Metazoa > Arthropoda > Arachnida > Ixodida > Ixodidae > Rhipicephalus > Rhipicephalus sanguineus. Next base: position 43,196,587 of record NC_051183.1, on the reverse strand, counting down.
TAAGTCGGCAAAAAATGTCGAGCTCTCTTAGACTCCCTCATGAAATATATTTTGCCCTTAGGGCTCATTCGGACTCAGGTTCACTAAAATTTTCCTCAACTGAACTCGGATTCAGACTGACTAAAATTTTACTCAACTTGACTCGCTCGAACTAAATCTCACCAAAATATTGTTCATTTGGACTCTCTGAGACTCATACTCACGGCTCGATCTGGGTCTGAGTGAGTCTAATGAGTCGACTCATGAGTACGTCCGTGGATAATTGTCTTTTGACTACGTTGCCGGTGCTCTTTAACAACATTATCTTGCCTAATCGGTGTTTTTGCTTGGCGCGTTTTTATTTCGTACCTCCAAATACGATTTATCAGTAGTCGCAATCTAGCAAAGACATCTTTATTGAAATAGATGACTCACACAAGACATTTTTGTCATGAACTTCCCTTGGAAAAGTTGGCGGAGGGGGGCTCAGGCACCTCCCCTCCCCCCTTACGTAACTCACACCTCTGAACAATTAATACTGAACAAGCGTATGAACTCCTGTGCGTCGAAGTTGGTGAGTAGACGTGAGTATAAACGTGAGTCAACCTAAGGCTGAGAGTAATGCTGAAGTTCAATGGGTTGGACCAAAGGTCGACGAAAAATAGGGGGCTCCCTAGAGTCACTCAGACTCAAACTCACCAAAATATTACTCACCCCGACCCGCTCAGACTTAGGACTCCATCTGCGTGAGTCTGGGTGAGTCGACTCTTAAGTGAGTTCGCCGACCTATACACATAAGCCGAGCAGGCTGCGCTTTTGGAATGCCAGCGCTTGCTTACCCATGAACGCCAGCGTCTCTGATGTCTAGCAATAACCGTTGTACCATCGAAAAGCGGGGCGCGTCCGCAAACCGAACAGTGCTGTGGCAAGAAGCCTTCTCTGCTCCTCTGAGATTACTGAAGGTGCTCTTGAAGCTACACGTTGAGACACCTTCCCGTTTGTCTACGTGTGCCTTGCCGCATAATAAGGGATTATTACAAAGTACATTCTTTTACACTATACGAACGGGCTCCTAGGCATTCTAAATGACTGGGCTTGCAGTCATTAGCTTTTAGTTTTTCGAATCCAGATAATCAAGATTCTGGGTGCATTTTGTTTTGTCTATTTATCAATGATGTCTTTCTCCCATTTAACATGTGATGGTGCTGTAGGGCGTTGAGGTATTAATATTTTCTCACTGCACTATAGCTATTTGTTGGTTTCGCTTAAAGAGATGCAGTGTGTTGAAAATGGCACGCTGACTGTGCCTTTGAAAGCATTGCGTTTGCTCGTTATATACCTATTCACAGAGCGATGCCCATATTGCAAAACATGTGTTTTTTTGCG